>NC_053405.1:25777259-25987259 GCF_016859285.1 Xiphias gladius | reverse complement strand
GAAGGACATCTGAGCATAAAGTGAACCTTTTTTCATCAGGAGGTAAAAAACCTTTTGACAGTAAAAAGCAAAGCTTTAACAGTGCTCCTTTCACCGCAGTTCACAGCATACATAATGGAGAGGATAGAGTTACCTGCTACTTTCGGCCAAACATAACTGCCAATAATTGCCTTACCAATATTTGCATGTCCCCCTCTCTGTTATCGAACACCCTGCTAAGTAACTGAGCACCCCAACCCAGGCACTATTTTAAGTTGTTTGCGGATTCCACGGTGAGCTGAAACAAGACAATTATGAACCACATTTCACACCATTATGGTTTTTAAGGGGTGTCAGGTTTCCTTGAAAGCTTGGATTCTGGCCTACTGAATATCATGCACATTTACTAACTATAGAGATGGTTGGTCAAGACCGGATAGATTTTAACTTTTCCAGAAATAAGATTTTTTTAAAATACATTTATAGGTGCTGATTTGCCAAGTACTCCTCCTGACTCCTGCCAGTCCATAGTAAATACCTTTGAATCGCTGTGACCTGTCATCAGTATGAATTTGAAAAAACAAAATGGAGTTCCGTCTAAGATGCATAATTTTTTATCATGTTTTATCAAAACGTGATAAATGGTTTATGAGATACGAATGAACAAAGGAACAAAAAAAACCCCCCTTGGACCAAATCAGTGTAATTACAAAAATGCTGACAGGCGATGGTGAGATGCATAATTTTCACAGGTTTTGGCAAAATCTGATCAAGAGTGGCCAAGGAAACAGATGGATGGATGAACTAATGAAGGAACAAATAAAGAAATGAAAGTTGAGTGATGATTTGGAGAAAGTTCCATATAGGAAATAGAGGAAATGGTTAATGCTAGACAGGCTATTTATGATATAGTATAGGAAACATGAGCAGACATGAAATGAACATCATTCATGAAATGAATTATCCACTCTGTAACGTTGCCATGTTGTAATATGTTTCGTAGTATGTCAGTACAGAGCTAAGAAGAAACTCAGCTCATAATGGCTAAAGTTAGCTACAGCTCAAAGAGGCAACTGTGTTAAAGGAGGAGAAAGCGATTCTGAAGAAAGATTGTTGATATTTTAACTCGACAGCCAAAAAAAAATACATCCCTCCCTTCAGTTCATTGCCAAGGCAACGGCGCTAACAACTGGGCTAGCTGACCAACTGGGCTAGCTGACCAACTGGGCTAGCTGGCCAAAAGAGAAAGATGGCGGAATCCAGAGTGTCTGCTGCTCGAGGGTAAGTCGGCGTCAGTAAGGGGTAGCAATTTTTTTTCGCTATGAAAATACAGGTGGCATATGTGTTTTTAGTGCTGTAGTAAGTGTGACGATAAGCCTGTCAATATTTAATTAGGTGGTGAAGCCAAATACTTATTACCCCAAAGTCTAAGCAGAAGAGGAGCTTAGCCTTTGTATCGGTAATATTATCGCTGGTACCTTCAACAGTAACAGTAACTTATACTGGTTCCAGCAGCCCGGCCTGTGCACGAGCGAGAGCGCCCCTTGTTGCTGATATGCTGGAATAGTTTTTTTGTGGCTTGGTCCGAGCCATTTTGGTTTTTCTTCCCTTCGCTTGTTTACAGAGCCAGGGCTGTGTAAAAACACCAGGGGTTTTTTTCAGCGCGCACACAGAAACGGACAGCTAGCAAACCGTGAGGAGATATTCACTGAATTTGCCCAAAGGTGTATCAGAATAGAATCGCTGACTCTACCTTTAAGTGAATGCCAGCTCTTCTCTTTTAAATATTCATACATTTTTATGGGAATAGTTAAACATTTTGGAAACTTTTAGATGAAAAGACTGGTACCACTCTCATTTCTGTCTGTTAAATATAAGGCTACAGCCAGCAGATGGTTAGCTTAGCACAGCACAAAGACTGGAAACAGCTACCCTGGCATGACACTTTCGTTTTTGAATGGATTCAACAAAGAAGAGGCTGTGGTTGTAGTTCCTCTTTACCAGAGCATACACACTGTTAGCTTCACCTTGATGTTGTTTCAGCTAATTTTAAGTGTCTCAAAAATGCCCAACATCACTCATTTAAATTCAATTATAAAATCCAAATTGTTTTTGTTTTTTTCAGAGGAATGTCCCACCTGTGGTGCCAAGCTGCTGTTCCACTATGAGATTTGTTTCTGTATGTGAACAGTTTTTCAAATGGGAGGAGCTTTTGATAGAAGACAGGATAGTAAACAGTATGATGGCTTAATATTCAGTAGAGGCTTTTGGTTCAATTCATGCATGTGGAAGTTCTAGACAAAAAAAAGCCTCAGGCCATAAACCCTTTACGTTGTCCATAAATACTCTAAATCTATAAAATGTCAATTTATTTATTATCATAAAGCATCTGGAAAGGGTTATGGATATTATTTCTGATACAGTACTAGTTTGATATAAATTGATATTTTTAAATAAAATTCATGAAGAACACGACATCCACTCTGCCATAAAAATCTCCCAATCACCGGTAAATGATCATCAAAAGCGTGCGGCAGAATGGAGACAAACTAATTACAAATAAATACAAGGTGACTAATCATAAGTAATCCAGTTGTGGTGCATCAGCAGACTCCCCAGTGAGAGCAGGAAGGAGCTGGAGTTGTAGCAAAGTGATTTCCCTCAGGCAGACATGCCATTTAAGTGTGCTCCATTGTTGTGGGTGAGATCCATTAGCCCTAACTCTGGTTTGCCACATCAAAGCAAATTCTCACATATGGATTATGTGTAAAGTGTGTGTTTTTTTAAAATAATTTCAGTGAGTCTTGAAGTGAGCAATTTGGATCTGTTTGCACACGTTTACAGCTTATGTATATTTATGTGTGTATGGATGTGTGTGTATTTGTGTGAGTGTGTGTGTGTGTGTGTGTGTGTGTGTGTGTGTGTGTGTGTGTGTGTGTGTGTGTGAGTAAACAGCTTAATGGAACCAAGCGGATTTCATAATGGAAAAGGCCAATGTTAGTGTAGCACGAAATAGTGTTGTTCTGATGTGGATTACTGAGGTCACTTTAAAGGAAAATCAAACCCTAAATCAACTTAAAGGATAATTCCTTTTAAAAATCTGATATTCAGAGGCTTCCTTCGCCTGACAGTCATTTAATAAGCAGGTGAGAGTGGAGCGCAGTTTGTGGTTCTCTGGTTATTACTTCAGAAACCTCAAGCATGGATGAGAACTGTAACATGTTTCATAAGTCATACTCAAATCATCCAGAAAGTACTTAAATCAAATGCAGCAGTTAAGCTAAATGAGGATGATGGTTTTGAAGCATTTTGCAGTCATTTGAGTATTAATGGTACATTCGATGATGTTTCAATGGCTATTCCCCCACAATTAGTTAAGTAGTTCATCGAACCTCCAGCCAAAGCTCTATTTGATGTCACATGAAAGAGCAGAATTATCCACTGAGATCGTTTTATTTATTTATAAATCTGACCATATTGTTTTTGTGCATTTGCAATGCGATTCAGCTCCAAAAGGGAGGTTTGAAGTTCACTTTGACACCAACAGTGTTTCCCAATAAAATGCAGGCTGAGTCTGGGATTGAGTGTCAAAGCGAAACAATATCTATTGTATGTATGTAGCTTTTTTAAAATTGCATTTATTCTCCAAACTCTTCCTTTTAATTTGCAAAATTAAAATTGGTGTTTTCTTTATGCTTGCGCCACTGTCTGCTGAGGTGCTGAGCCTGGTTACTATTGCTTAGCATTCTGGCACACCTTAACTCCTGATCTGCATCAACTGTACGTCAGGCCAGAAATCTGGGTGTTGTCTTGAACTCAGATCTAAATTTTAGATCAGCCAGTTACAGCGCCAGCCTTTAATTATCCAGAGAAATTGCTAGAGTAAGGGGACTCTTGTCCAGAGATGATCTTGAAAAGTTAATCATATCTGGGGCAGGTTACGCTATTTTAGGCTATACTCAGGTCTACCTACGAAAGTTCTTTGGCAACTACGTTTGTTCAAATTTCAGCCACTGGAATTCTATCCAAAATATGAACATTTTACACCCACTCTAAAATCTCTGCATTGGTAAATAGTCATTTAGATTTTAAAATACTGCTACTGGTCTACAAATCAATTACTGGGCTAGGAACAAGTTATATTTCTCACATACTTTGTCCGTATGAACCTTTAAGAAAATGTAAGTCTTGTTTCTCAGGTCAACTGAAAAGATGTAGAAACTGTATTTTGCCAGTATGTTACAACCTCCCCAGTGATGCCAGGCACTGTCCAAATGTGACTATGTTCAAATCTCAACCTAAAAGCTACCAGTTTACTGTTGCCTATAATTGAACTTTTAACCCTTCTTTGGTTTTACAATTTACTGTTTGCTGGTGATCTAATTTGAATATTTTAATGAGTTTAATTTTTCATTTTTAAACTCTTTTTTTTTATTACACTCTTTGCTAAGCATAATAAAACTTAAACTGACACTTGTATGAAACATTCTATATAAATAAATAAATAAAAACCCTTGCCTTTTTCACAGCAGATATTTTGAGGAGAAGCACAGGAGTTACTACTAACATGGGTCCCAATAAGCCACGACACCAGGTGTGTATCTATCCACCTAATTTATAAACCTGAGTGGAAAAAAAGTCAAAATATCACAAAGAACTTTTTAGACTTGGATGAGGTGGAGAAGTTGGTGTACCGATAAAAACAATATACGCCAAAGTGCAATGACTTAATCAATCCCGAATAATTTGTGACGTAGATAAAGGATGTGACTTAAATTCCCATCACATTTTCTACATTGGTTTCATTAATTTGAGCTTTGAAAGGCGCTTTTTTAATTACCTCACCTTGTTGTGCCCTCTTCTGCAGTGGCTCAATGGTTCAATTTACTTTTGCCGACTGTCTGGAAATTTGATCGCACTAAATTTGGATGGACACTTGACTATTCGCGTTGAAAACAGATCAGTTTCTCCAACTTTCCGAGATTCTTGCAGCATTCAATTTATGATTTAAACCACCAAAGTCTGTTTACTCTTTGGGCCCATTTCCTCTTCTGTTTGAGCAGATTTTTGCATGGAAGTCTTATCCTGTACAGCAGCATTGTTTCAGCGACGGTAGCGGGCTCATGAGGGGCCCAGACGAGCCCATCAGCTATTACCCGGTCCCTCCTTCAGACCTATTAGGTCTTGCAAGGACTTCAAACACCAATTTGTTCTGCAAATAGCCCATTCAATTTGTGCCTGCCAAAGAGAGACACCTCTCTCCCCCTCTGCAGTAATTGAATCTTCAAAGGGACATTTTCCTCTATTTCTGTCAGGTATTAGAGTGATGAATAGCAAACAGTCATTTGAACAAAAAGAGAGGATACATGTTTATCCATTTTCAGTTAGACGCTCATGATGCGCCTTGATGATTGGTAGGCTGGAAATTTAATGGCATTGCTGCGGGATCTTCAATAGAGGGTTTTCAGTGGTAAGGCAAGTCATGCACTGATCAGGCCTTTCTAATGACAGATAAATTCTTGGGCACTTGGCTAATGGGATCTTGCAGTAATTATGTAATTCAGACAAAGACGTCACTGAAATGGTTCGTTGTTAAACACAAGGGGCTCAAGACAACATTATGGCACCCGTTTGCTATAAGCGATGCAGCTATAAGTGTATGAAATCGATTTCTCATAATTACAAGATATAAACCCAACTTTCGCAAGCTGTAACTCTGACCACAGATTCTTTACAATGAATTTACGGAGGCTTTTAAATCTTCAATATTTTTATTAATTAAATACACCATACTGGAGCAAATGTCTCGGAAAATATCACAAATAAATTTCTCTTTCATTCAGCATTTATATGTTGGTGATGATCTCTACATTACTGACTATGAGCAAATTTCTTCGGTTTGCCATGGGTTCAGGTTTCGAGGGGAGGAGGGAGGACTGGAGCTGAGTGCGGAGAGGTTGAATGTACTGTAGCCACGCCTGGACAACGACATTTACATGCATACTGTACATACATGGTAGTTTTACAAATACACCAAGAGTGTTCATGATTTGTTTTCCACAAAAAGCCACATATTTTTTTTAAAACCCCATTGTTTTTATATATATATATATATATATATATATATATATATATATATATATATATATATATATATATATATATATATATATATATATATATATATATCAAAGAAAACAAAAAAAAGAAGAAAAAAAAAAACACATTCCCCTTTGACAACACTTAAAATATATAAAGTGGAAACACCATGTTGTTGGGAAATGAGGATAGAAAAGGAAGAGAGGAAAATGAAAATGTCCCGGTTTTCCCCCAAAATGTCTTTAAACAAATATGCAGAGTTGAAAAGCCTGCATCTCTTTAACTTCATTAGTCTTTTTCTCGTCCCCTCACTTCAGTCACAACATCCTCTTGTGTGTTATTTAATTTTCTCTTCCTGAAGAGTCCCCTTGGATTCTGATCAGTCTCTGGTCTTTTTATTCCAATGTCATGGAGTCCTCAGCGTCCTGATTCAGGTGCGGTAAGTGCAAGTATCCACCCATATTTGGGGAAAAGCCAAGGTTGAAGACTGAGAGTTGGGTATGGGTTGCAGAAATAAAAGTCAGGTTACTGGTAAGATGGTCAGAGGATTCCTTTAGGGCAAAGGGCCTGGGAGCACAGCTAAAAGGCTGGGGTGTTGCTGATCCACGCTGTCTCGGGTGACAATGAGTAAGGGCTAAAATGAAGGCACACATCCTGTTTCCTGCACAGCTCCCACTTAACACACCTGCATAGTGAGAGATAAAAAAAAAAAAAAAAAACAACATTTAAAAAATCTGGGCCTCAGTTCATAAAATGCCATCAATGTTTTACTCTGATAAATCAACTTTCCACCAGCTTCACTGTTTAATTTATTGCTCAGCCAGGCTTTGAAAACCATCTGGTGTCCTATTTACTTTGCATTAACTTAAAAGTACATTCATGAAGCGATTCTCTTTGGTATAATTAGAACCACGCTCTAACATAACTGCAGGAGGTGTTCAGTCCTGTGAAACACCAAAATGCAGGGGAGTAAAGACAATTATCTGTCTGGGTTCCAGCAGCATCCAACTTTTTCATCTTACTTGTTTTTTTTTCTGCGCTTTTTTTTCCCTTCATGATTCTAGGGGGCAATTTACTTTTCCCTTTATACCTCAAATCACTAGGAGGGCTTCAGTCTATTAGTAATTTCAAACTCCTACTTGGGGGCTAATTAAAGTGACTGACGCTGGGAGGGACTCACTCCCCTGGGTCAAAGCAGCTCCGTATGAGAGAGGTAATTTGTCTGTTCTGAACAAAGAGATTAGGAAGAAGCTGGGAAGAAGGCTAAATAAATGAGCATCAAATATCCTATGCCATGAATGTAGACAACACCAATTATGTCACAGAAAAATCGCACATAATCAAAACAATGGTCAGGAGATAACCCTGTGTTTCTGTGACTGCTTCATTTTCTCCTCTGCTAAACCAGCCTGTGCTTCTATACTCAGTTTAAGTTGTGCTGTGGAAGACACATGAGGTATATTGATTTTGAGAGCTGTTATCCTACTGTACGTCTGTGTTGTTTGAGGCCATCCAAAGTCTGCTTTAGCAAAATAAATGAGACAGTCTGTGTGATGAAGTGCTTCAGCAGCATGATAATTCTCCTTATTTCACTCACCGAGATAACAAAAGCATCCTGAGACTGTTCCCACTGAGCGATGTGTCTGTTTATTTAATAATTCTCTCTCTGCTATAATTAAAGCACCAGGGCCAATATTCAGATTGCATTTTAGCATCAATAATTCAGCAGTTTTCACTACAAATGATGTTAGTGCATAAATAAACAATGAGGCCTCATATTTACTATGCCAGCCATGCTACAAGAGACATTTGGGGTGGGAGTAAGGACTTAAACAGACATTTAAAATTAAGCTAGATAATGCAACAGCTTTCAATTTAAATGTGAGGAGCTCTAAGAGCTCTAAGAGCTGATTTGTAAAAGTGACAAGCCCTTAAAAGGCCTGTGACGTGGAGGGAGGGTGGGTGGGGGGTGGGGGAGTTGTGGGGCCTTAATGGAGTTCTACCTCTCTTCTACTCACAAAACCACTCAAGGTGAAATACATGCTCCCAACAATATAATTCCTCTTTCAGTCTCTGACACACTCCAAACACCTCCCATATCTCTGTGTGCTGTGTGTGCAGACAAGGTATCAATAAAGCTCCTTGTTGTGACGCAAAAATGATTATATCTCCTGCAGGCAGAATGAAGCTATCCTGAAGAATGAAGTTATCCTTCGTATATGATTAGGCCTTCTGTTTTGCTTTCACTGGAGGCATCAAGATCAAATCAGGGAAAGCCATGATGACAGCTTTCATGATATACTAGCTGCTGCAGCTTGCTGTCTGTGTTCAACCTCGGGTCCTGGATACGTTTTTTGGCCTTGGATTAATAACTTAGCCCAGGTGATCCCAGTCTTGTTGATAGAGTAGTCAAATACTGTTTTAAACACTCTGTATTAATGGCAACGTGTCATTTTTCAGCACAATTGGGAGTCTGGCTCGGGACAGCAAATAAATTCAAGATGAGTCAAATATGTATCGGCTCATAACACACTGAGTGTGAGGACAGCAGTACAAAAAAAATTCTTTTCACATGTTTTGTGCTGACAGTTGATACAGATTTTCTGAGTGCATGTCCTCCAACAAGAATGATGGAAAAATCCATTGGCTGTCTAAAAATAAAATTCATCTCTGCTCTGTAAGATTTAATATCTGCCGCATGCCTTGCAGTGGAGTTGAATCGACGACATCAATATAAACAGAGTGAAAAATGTTGGCTTGAATATTACAGATGTTATTCTTTTCCTGCTAATGACTCCACCTGACTGATGACAAGCCTTTACTGACTTTTCCTTTACTTTGAAGACAGCAGACTTCTGCCCATTTTAATGCTCAAAAAATGAGCCCACAGAGAACTTTGGAGCACTCTCCACCATCAGAGTGCCACCGTCATGTTTCACTGGTGCAGAGAGAACGTGGGTATTGGGGAGGGAGGTGGGAGTCTTACCTTCTGGTCGGGCAGTAGTGGGTTCGTCTGCAGTGAACTCAAATGGCCGTTGATGAGCGCTGTGGGTCTGTCGTGTTCACAGAACAGGCTGCCGTTGATGTAGTGGAACCGGTCTCCGGGGACGAGCCGGTTCCGGCAGGTGGAACATGTGAAACACTGCAGGGGGGGGAGAAGTGATCACAACAAGGACTGAGGACCATGAGGCAGGGCTCAACCCTATTATGTAACAACACCTTTGAGCAAACAAAAATCCTTATGAAGGGATACACACAGACATATACACATTTCTGCACAACTGTGTGTGCAGGTGCTGGGGTTGGTTAAAGTTGTAATATGCACAAAAAAACTAGTTAACAGCAATTAAGGGGTTTTTTGTGATTAATCGAATAATGGCTTTGGTCTATAAACTGTCACAAATAACGAAAAAATGTAAAACCCAATTTATTTAAGTACAAAGTGATGTCTTCACTTTTTTTGTCCTTAGACCAACAGTCCAATTTGCTATCACATAAGACAAAGAAAAGCAGCATTTTTCACAGTAAAGAAGCATGAGCATGGTGAAGTCGATCATTTTTGCTTAAAAATGACAACAATAATTAACTTTGTATCAAAATAGTATAGCTGATTAAATTTCTATCAATCAACTGATTGAAAAATCAACTAATTGTTTCAGCCCTGCAAGCAATGAAATTATTTTCCTACCTGTTTTAGCTGCCAAGTACAATGATTTTCAATAAAAAAGAAATACTTTTTGCTTTAATGATTTGGTCATCATTTTAAACACTGGGACTTAGTCTGTAAAAAGTACTAATAAAAAAAACAATCAATAGCCCTGCGATACTTAGATAGATAGTAGCTTTACTGTGCTAATTAGAAACCTTTTGTAAATCTTACAATAATGCTGTGTGTACCAGTCTTATTCTTACTTTATTCATTTCAAAGTTTCATAGAGGAAACTCAAGTTTACCTTGAGATGGTAGACGTTGCCCTGTGCCCTCATCACCAGTTCACTGGCTGGAATGGACTGGCCACAAGCGCTGCAAGCGCCACTGTTTCCAAATAATCTGAGAAAAGGGGAAAAGAAGGAAAAGGAGCACGTGTTACTATGGAACCACTGCATGCATCTGCATAGATTTACCCTTGTGTAATGAACTGTGGCATCCACACTTTTGTCTGCTGAGTACGTGACTGAATGAAAACTATATTTAGTGCTAAGTTCACTATTCCCCAGCTCCATGTCTAACGTGAAGGGGAAAACAGACAGGAGAAAAGAGAGAGGAGAGAAATAGAAAATCATCACAGTATCAAGAGAAAAAATGAATCCTCCAGTACTCTGCCCTCCACAAGCATCTAGCACTGAAACTGCATATTACTTTTGGTCCACATTTTTTGCAACCTAATAATAACCTGGAACATAAGCAATCAGGACCTAAGAGGATTTGATTGTACATCCAGGCGGAGACATAGTGCTTTTGCCATTAGGACTCCTGTGAATGCTCTGTCAGTGCCGTGTTTCCATTAGAAACCCGTAGCTACTCGGGTTGATATATAATGTGCATGGGTTAACCTTTTCAATCATGGTGTCAACACTTTAGATTTGCTTCTGCTCATCTCTTTCGTCCCTAACCTTCTCTCTCTCTCTCTCTCTCTCTCTTTCCCTCTGCCTCTTGATAATGAAATGCTTGCTCCAGCTTCCCTTCTATCTTCCTTCTGAGTCCACAATTTAGATTACTTCATCTCGGTGAGCAGCAAACTGAATGAAATTTCGATTTGAGCAGAAAGTAATTTACTGGGATCTGGACCCATTTGTCATCATATCTCACCGGGTGTTTGCTCTATCACTGCACTTTTCCTAAGCAATCAAATAAGACCACGGCATCTGACATGCTCCGGAGAGAAGGAGAGAGAGGGAGAGAGGGATGGAAAAAGAAAGGGATAGGCGGGGGTGGTTAACACTGGTGTGTGTGCATCAGATAAAGTTGTTTGGCTAAAAAAAAAAAAATTACAAGAAAAAGAAACAAGAGGACATTGTTTTAATTAATTCAATTCTATGAAAAGTATTTAACAAATTCCTGCTGAGACAGAGCGAGGGGCATAAATGCTTCCACCATCCCAACCATAACCCAAGCAGTTGTTAGATATATTGACGAACAAACAACCCAGAGCTCTTTGCAAAGGGACACAGAAATGGCTTTCAATAAGACAGCCTAGGCAGGAGCAAATTTTGTCTTGGCATCATTTGGAAAGGCTCCATCAAAACTCAATTTCAGAAACTAATTAACTGGAGACCGTCATCACAACACTGCCAATTCTCTGCTTTCACTGGGACAAACATGATAGTGGAAATGAACATATAGGCCTTGCTTTAAGACTCTTGTGCTCATGCAATTTGTGTAGAGAAGCAAAACTACACTTCTTCTGCAAATACATTTCTGCATATCAAAGTCACCTCATTCTAAAACTCAAACTTTGTACAAATTGAAAAACATGTTCCTCGTGTTCATGTTGAATTAAATCCTCAAGGAGTTTCCTCTGTCTGAATGCTTTTGGGAGGTGTTGAAACAAAGACTACAGGACGTTTTCACCACTATCTTTTTTATTTCACCACAGTGTGGAACTTACACCAGGCTGATTATTTTTAGCAGGGGATAGCTCTTGATAGTATTTGATTTAAGGAGCCAAAGCCGTTAGGTGCTCAATTAAGCTGCTATATCAGTTTGAACTTGGGCTCTAATGGCCTCTTCTACCAGTGAACTACGGCGCTGAGGTGAAGTAGACACCCCAGGTCAGTATAATTAAGGCCGAGGGACTCCTTAATTGCAATGACACAGCTGGTTTCTTTCTCATCTGTTTTTTTTCCTTCTAAAAAAAAAAAAAAAAAAAAACAGTGGTCCTTACCATCTTTCTGGAGGATGGATTTATCTTGATTTATCTTTTCCCCTGTGGATCTGACTTTGCTACAACCAGCATGTTTGATTAAATTAAATGACAAACAAAAAAACACATTTAGAGCTGTCTGTTGTCTATACAAGCAATGACTGTTGGATTTCATTTCAGCACTGGCTGCCAGGTGAAATATAGCATGGCTTGCTGCTAGGCTGTCTGGTATATGCAGACCTCATTCACCAAGGCCTTTGAGTAGGGTAAAATTACCCCACAACAATGATTTCTGCAACACAGTCCATTAAAAATGCCTCTCTACATCAGCAGCCAAAGCACCTTAAAAGCACTAGGCCATATTGATACTGAAGCGGGGCTTTGCATAATGGCAAGAGCTGCATTAGAGAAAAGGGTGGAGGGGCCGGGGACAGGGTGGGGAGGGGAGGGGTGGGGAGATTGCAAGGATGAGGGAGGGTGCGCGTGGATCTGTGTTGTGTATGTGCATGTGTTTTTGGAGGAGGGGGATGGGGAGGTGTGTGTGTGTGTAGGTTTTTTTTTTTTTTTTGGGGGTCGTGGTGGCAGTGGTGGGGGGGGATCAGCCAAATTACACTTGGTTAATTCAGAGTAACAGATCTGGCCCCAAGTGAATTGAAGGCCTTGAATTAATTCTGTTATGACAAATCAAGATAAACGTTTCCCCTAAATTGCATGCGATTTAATTAATTTCTGAGATCCCAGTTTTTTCCTGGCCTAATAGTTCACATTCTCTTGTGCTGTCATAGTGCTTGAGTGGGCAGACTTCAAAGTGATATTAAATAACCAACTATTAGATTTACCTCACACGTTCTATTGGAAAAGTGCCATTTAATTACCTAGGCTTATTCAATTAAGGGGACAGCATTCTCCCTGAATCCAGCAGCCACAAGTAAATTAATTCTCCCTCTACTAGCAGCCCACAAATATAATATCACCTCCAGCTTAAAACGACATGATCCCCACAGCAAACGAAACTTTGGTTTTAAGTTTGACATTAAAGCTTCTGGTGGCACCGCTGCATGAAAATCAAAGATGCTGTTTGTCCTGTGATTTTTGTGAATATTCCTACTTGATTGATGGGAGATGGGTATCATCTCAGGCTAGGGATACATTCCATTATAGCACTGATGTGATGTGTTTTGACTTATGCTAAAACAGATGAGCATTTTCATATCAGCTGTATGAAAACGAGTTTGGACCTATAGCTGAAAGTGTATGTCATATGGGCAGTTTGGCAGTCTATTACAAAAACGAGTCTGTCCCTTTAAGATGAGGGGAAAAAAAAACAACGGCAAATGGCCTTCGCAATAATCCCTCTTCTCTATCTGTCTTTCTCTCTTGCTCTCTCTCAAAAGCCAATTTGGTTAATTAAATGTTTTGTTTGCAGTGTGGCTCTCATTCATTTCGGACACGTCATTGGGAGCGGATACAAGCCAGGGACCAGATCTCATTAGATAAAACCCATCAGGACTAAAGGAAATGGAGGGGGACTATAATTAAAGCATTTAATTGTGTAGACTCACTGTCAGATGTTTCCCCCCCCCGCTCCTATCTTTATCTCTACAGAGATCTCATGGTTCCATAATATGCATTTTAGCTCTTCACCAAGCATGCTCTCATTACAAGTGGAAAGGTGTATCCACATTTTCCCCCCTTCCAATTTTAATTACGTTATAGTCCCATTATGAATGAAGTACCCCATTGACTTCCTCATCCTTTTTATGAGGTGGGTGTGAGATCGCACAGGCACACTTTAGATTTTGAATTGTCTGTGCAGATTTAATAGCAGTGTTGCATGTAGTGCAGGTTCATCTTTTAGATTACCATCAATGCAAAAGGAATGAACTCTGCCTAAACTCAGATACAAGAATTTATCTGTATTTTGACCAATAAAAAAAAAAAAAAAAAAAAACTCAAAAACATAAATATAAAAGTGAACTGAAGTGTTTCAGAATAATAGTGGAAACAGTTCAAGAAAGTATTTGAAGTTTCAGTAAACTGTGCTTTGTTCCATCACATCGCACGGCTCTACATTACCAGAATAAGAGTGTCATCAACAAACTCTAGTTGCGTGTCTGGCACACCTACTAGAAAATTTAAAAAGCCCCTATTGCTAATTAAATGGTGCCTTTGTGTGATGTAAAAAAAGACTCAAAAATAAAACGATAATCTGTGCCCAACCCGAACACTGTACATATGTCTCGCAGAGCAAACATAAATCTTACAAGACCGATTTTCTGTCCTTCAGTTGACCATGAACAGCAAACAGAATAGATATGCAGATGGCCTGCAGAACAACTCTTTTGCTTTGAGCTCTGTCAACATGCCAGCGTGCTTGACCTCTTTCAGGGTAAACCAGGGAGACTTCAACCAGGATATTTTAATGAGCAGGGATGATGTTAGTACAATGTGAGACACATGTTCTGCAGAAATATACCTGACCTTGCCGATCATTGCATGACCAGTTGGGATCCTTGTTAATTTAGCCCTGTTTTTACTTGATTATATATCATTGCTTAATACATTGCATGACTTTCAAAAGTAAAGTTATCTGGTTTCTCTGATACGCAGTTTTGCTAAAATTCATGCAAGATGTGAAATGAATTATGCAATTTATACTTTAACATTAGAGCAGAAATGATTTCAGATGACCTGTAGTAATAACAATGAATGACAAACTCTTGAAAATTAGCTCTGTGCATGCATTAACAAGGTCTGTGTCTCACCTGATATAGTCGTTTCTACAAAGGATCATGCCGCTTTTTGTATAGCACGATGTGCCGATTTCGCCCAGCTGGGCCTGGCAGCAGGAGCACTTGAGGCATCGGCTGTGCCAGTAGCTGTCCATGGTGTAAAGGAGGAAGCGGTCTGCGATTTTGCCCCCACAACCTGCACACCGTTTCCAGGACAGAGAACCTGTGCCCACCGGGGGTGGCTGGCTGTTGCCTCCGGGATTCACCATTGTCCCTACAGACACAAACGGAAGAGTTGATGTTGACAGTCCCATCAGTTGTGCATGTCACACCCAGAATGCTGCAGTTCTTACTTTTACCAGGAAAGTACTGTTTTGTACACAGTGGGGTCACAGGTAATGTTGGATCCTTATGTAAGATGTGAATACAATCATGTGTACCACCCTCCACGAGTGAATTTATGAATTATCAAATCTCAAATTCCAAACCCTTAAACATCTTGTTGCATCAGCGTGTTCTCTGAGCAGCTGCAGACTGCAAATCATACCAGAGCACGATAGCTGATCTCATTAAGGGAACAGTTCCGAGTCCAGTTCTGCTACAGGAGAGCTACGAGTCATTTAGTGAACTAATCTGCCCTTGATCTCTGTCTCATCCCCATGCTGTTGCTTCATTGGACCTCTCATGATGAATGTCTGTTAGATGATAATACCAAAGGAACAATTATGCAGCACAAGCTTTTGTTGAGCTGTCCCAAAGGAATTCCAAATAGCACAATACTTCACCACACAATTCCACACTTTACTGCAGTTTGAATGGCTGGGAAGGTGGTGGTTATTACAAATCACAAAGGAATGGTCCGAAACAGAATTAGCGTCAAACTTACATGGGAAACACTTTGACACGTTGGTTCTGTGTTTACCAACACTTGATGCTTGCTAGGCCTTTGACCCGAACAAAGAATATGATCTGTCTTGTGATTATAAACCAACAATTAACAGCACCTTAGTAGGAAACACAGCCCTGATATACCTCAGACTTGCAGTAATGATGTTAAGTGTTCTAATCTAATGAAATGCAGGCATTTGTTTCACCCACAAAATTAATGTGGGTTTTTTCAAATGTAATCCTCTCCAATTTGGTCAGGCAGACTACATGCCTGGATAAAGCCAAATCTTTGTTGAAAGGCAGGTAGGCTAATTAGAGTTGGGGAGAGGGGGGTGCACACAGAAAAGCATTCAGTAAGCCCATTAGCGATGGCTCTTAGGGACAAACCACAGCGTGCCTTAGTGCTGATTAAATCTGAAAGGAGATGAATCAAAAAGCCGACCTGAAAGTGACTCCCTGGATAAACAAGACGGACCATCGTCAAGTTTCATTCAGAGAGGAGTTTCTTTTTTCCGCTGAGGGATGGAGGGGACAGGAGGGGAAGGGGGGAAGGAGGGGGGTGGCTTTTAACTTAAATGGGCTAACTCAAGTAATTACACGGGCAGGCAATTTGGGCGCAGAGACCAAGTCATGGAAATAGGAGAGAGGGGGAAAAAAAACCTATCAGGCAGCCATGTGCTAAAAGGTCCTGTCCGCTGGCTGCTGCTTTTTTAATGGAAAAGAAAAGAAATGTAGCATCTCGCTGGTGTTATTGCAGGGTAAATGCGTAAACAGGGGATGAGGAGGAAGGATAATGTCGCAAGAATCACACAGGCTATCAAATATCACCGCTGGCATTCTTTAAAAGAAAGACACAAGTAGAACCGAAGAGGCTAGTTTCCAGTGAAAACTAGCTATAATAAGAACGACTAAAATGCATTTGAAGGAGTTACCATGCAACACAGCTGAAATACCAACAAACACCCACCTCGTTTGTCTCTTTTAAGTGTAATGGCTGTAAACTTAAAGACTTGAAGCGTAAGTAGGTGAACAGGTAGGCTTACAACAGTCCCAAAAAGTACAGGTAAAAAGCGGACACACTATCGCGCGCGGTCGGCCTCCGGCTCCGCGCGACAGCTAACCTCGGCGAGGACTTGTGCTCGTGTATTCGCTGGCAACGAGCGGAGTGCCGAGCAAATGGAGTTATCAGATAGTATTTCCACTGGATGGTTCCCGTTTTACTGTTGCTGCTTTAGTGCTCTTTCTTTTCGCTCGAACAAAAGAAGTCCATTGCAAGGCGTAACTACAGGTCTACGCATGCCGCAATGTCCTCGAAAACCGAGAAGTGCGTATTCTGGCGAAAGAGGAGAAAAAAAAGGAATAGCGAGGCTGGCAGAGAAGCTACGACTGGCCGTCCTCTGATCTGGTCTCCGGGTCCCGTTAGCTGCTTGTTCTACATGTGTCGCTGACAGGAAGAAACCTCCAGTAAAAAACCCCTTTTAGCCGCGTGACGGAGCTGCCGCCGCAGCCAATCCGCGCGCAGTCCATTTAGGAGGAATAACAAATCCGGCCAATCAGAGGGAGGTGAGCTTGACTTGGACACGCAGAAGAAGGATGGAAACGGAGGTGATCGGTTGAGATGGACCGGGGGGCTGCGAAAGAAACGGAGGAGAGACGGAAAAAAAAAAACAAAAAAGAAAAAAAAACAACCAATCCCACTCAAAAAAGAGTGACAGTTCGGGCAGGCCGCAAAGTGCAAAAAAAGGGTCCTGCTAATAAGCCTAGCCTTTCTATGTGTCCTGTCTAATAAGTTACAGCAATTAATGTTCATTTATTATCTCATTGAATCGGCTATACTATTCATAAAATTGTGATTGGCTGTGACAGCTGAATGTTCTCCTTGTAAAACTGATGGATTTTCCCCTCTCTCTGCTCTGAATGGTTTCCGATGAGATCAGACGAAACATTTTTTTTTTTTTTTTTTTTAAACACAAGCTGCATGGCAACATGCAGTGGGCTAGATTCATCTCACGACTGAGTTTAATTAGTTGACATTCAATAACTACTTAGTTTACCGAGGATGACTCCAACCTCTGGGAAATATCAAGGCCTAATAGCTGCGTAGTGGCGCCATCGTCTGTCACCGAAAATAATCGCAGCAAGGCCCGCTGTCGTTTACAACCTCATTAAGCCTCAGGTCATTGGTTTCAACAGCTATTAAGGCTAATCTGCAAGACCTCGAGTTTAGCTGAGATCATTAAATTAATTCAGTCTTACAGTTTTAGTTTTTTACCATCATGTGAGACATCAAAGAAACGGGAAGCGTCTGAAACACCTTTTAATAAAAATAAGGTGGCGCTGACATGTATTCCAACATGCTGCTGAAAGAGAGGGAAATTTCTCCTCTTTTATGTTTAGCTTTCACCAAAAGAAAAGCTGTTGCAGTGCAGCAGCCCTAAACTCTTCTGTGCAAAAGCAACTGATGTCGTCAGTCGAACTAAAAAAGTGTTGCTACTGGAGAAAAGTTGCCTCGGAGAGAAGTTGTTTGAGATTCAGCGGGTTGAGTGGTTTTACATGACAAAACAGCTTTATTATAAGATGCCCCTGGCTTCATTAGAAAGACATCAGATGTATAAAGATGATCTTTTTCTCGACTTTAATTGTTTAATTATTCCTGCAGGTCCAAAGAGATTTTGCTGCATTAAGCTGATTTCCCTTTGGCAAAGCCAGTGCTACTCCACCTTGGTTTAAGCCACATTCTCTTGACATTCTCATCAAGCCTCTCACTTGCTAGAACAAAAAAAAAAAAAACACAGAAGATGGCAAAGAATATCTTTTCCACCAAGGAATGATTAATTGATATAAATGATTAAAACAGAGGGAAATTATGAAATGAGTTTGAAAAGGGGCCTCACAGGAAAAGCTTTGTTTGTTCCAGGCCTATTTTAATGAGCTTTTCATAACTGGGTAAGAGAAATTACTCTGTATGTTCTTTTTCTGGAGCTCTTTTGCAAAAATAATTATTGCTAGTTGAAGTGAGGAGGAGGTGGAGGGGTCAGGGAGTTGGTGGGGGTGGGGTTGGAGATGAGCAGGAGTGAAAGGGGGGGCGGGGGGGTATGTACCTCAGAAATTGATCATCTCCTTTCTCCGCTGAGATCTTTCAAGTCCTGTGGCAGTTTCCAAGCAGCTGCATTATGAAGCAGACCAGATAAAAAACACAGCGGCTCACAACAATAATAACGGAACACTATTTCAGTGTTTAAACAGGGACAAGAGAGCGTCAGATGTGGCTCGCAGTGTTGATACTCCCCACAGGGGTGATCTCACCGAGATGAAAAGGAGACCACAGTGCTTCATAATGAAGCGGCTTGTCCTGTGGGAAAAAGCAAGAGAGCCACATTCAACATAGTGGTTAACTTCAGATTGGGATTCACTCGGTGTTGTATTATATTAACATGACATGAGCCACAGAGAGGCCACTTTCAATCTGCCAGTTTGCACACCACAAGCAATCTTCTAACTAAACAACATGCAGGTCACCATAACATTCTCTCATGCTCATTTCATAAGAGCACAATGGATTGTTTACCACAGCTACGTGTGGCCTTGTCCTCTGTTTGTGATAAAGTATCACACTCAGTTTACTCTGTGTGTGTGTGTGTGTGTGTGTGTGTGTGTGTGTGTGTGTGTGTGTGTGTGTGTGTGTGTGTGTGTGTGTGTGTGTGTGCTGTCTTTTAGAGAAAATGATATTCAGTTAGCTGAGCCAACTGATGAGGGAAGATTAGAGTTCAGATTATCTACAGATAGAGAAGACCCACTCCATGATTGCATGGGCTGTGGCAGGCTCCGCAGAAAGATCTCTAAATGAAATCTACTAAATGAGCGACTGGCTACTTACATAAAAACACGTTAAAAGTATCGTTCGACATTTTGGGAATTACGCATAATCACTCGCTCTTAAGAGTTAGAGAAATTTGATAACCCTCTCATGTTTGTATGGTAAATATGAAGCTAAACCCACCGCCAGTTAGCTTGGCCTAGCATTAAGACTGGAAAAAGGGGGAAACAGCTTTTTGGATATTAGTTTCATGCTTGTGGGTTGAGTTGCAAGCTGGAGCGTTTGTTTAATCAATCCAAAAAAACTAAGTGTAAAAATGACACATTGTGGTGTCATGGGGGAGGGGGGTGTTACGTGCTGGAGTATTTCCTGGCTTTGCCCAGGAAAATACTTCTGGAGTTTAGTCATCAATGTGGCTAGGTTACCGATGTGGCTACGTAATCAGCACCAAGACGTAGTCTGCGAGATAAACCCCAGAAAGTGCCAGCATGTCATTTATACAGATTTAGAGCCGTAGAGGAGCTGGTAGCCAGCGGCTAGCCAGCTGCTTACCGTAGCTTCATATTTACTGTACAGTCATGAGAATGCTATCGATCTTTTCATCTAACTCTGCAAGAAAGCAAACAAGCAAATTTCCAAAAATGCTGAACTGTTCAATTTCTTAAAGATTTCACAACTGTGAAATTTTTTATGTGAAAGACTGGTGGTAAGTTTGATACAAAAAAACACCCAACAGCAACAAAAAATTGCTTTTCTGGTGCATTTTTGGATGCTGTAAGAGCACATTCCGTTCAGTACTTTGCAAATCAATACACTCCATTTCACGGTCATGGGAGACTACAGTCATGCAATGTGTAATTGAAATGGCATGAAAATAAGCACATTCAGAATGAATAAATTAGTGTAATCAAACCCTTCAATCTGAGTTCATGGCTGTGTTGCTTTATCTTGTGGTATGTTCTCTGTACTTCTTCCACTTTACCATGTGGTTCAGCTCGACTTTGGTCAAAAAACAATGAAACAGCCAGGAGTGTTATTCCCCTCTCAAAATATGTCTCACTTCATTTATTCGGTGGTATTGATCTTGTTTATTTATCGGTTGTAGTGAAACAGAAAGCAAGTGAGTTTTTAAATAGATATTAACAAGTCAATTAATACCCTCTGCTTTGTCAGTGGCTTTCTTTAAAGCCTGTTCTGATAGTTCCTGTTTTCATCAGCTCTGGGCAGCAACGCTGAAAAATATGTCAGGACCAGTACAGCGGTCTGAAGATCAAGAGATATAAAAACCGGGTCTCGAACAAATGTTGTACTTACAGTGATCTGTGAATCCAGCAAAGGTTACAGCCCTGTATTTGACAAATCTTGTCACAAATCATGCAGACACAATAGAAATGAGTCACCAGAGAGCAAGTACGATTTCACAATCCAAACTACCGTATTAGCAGTTTTTCTTGGCCTTAAAGAAACTGCCTTCAGTATACGGACTGCTTCTGAATTACAGATTCTTAAAAGTATTTTCTCACTAAAATCCTTCAGAGCAAAAGATGTCTTAGGTATGGATACAATGACGCTTAAAGACTTATCAATAGCTCATCAAATTATGAAAATCACCAATCTACCCATTTCTAAGGGAACGTTTATAATGTTAAGAAGTCAGCTGTTGTTACACCCAAGGTGGTGATCCCCAGTCTTTATATTACTACAGGCCCATCAGTATCCTACCTATAGTTTCTAAAGTTGCGGAGAAACTGGTAGCAGAACAGATTACCAGTGACGTAAATAGAAGCTCATTTTCCCTGCTTTCATTGCAGTTTGGTTTTTTGAGTCACTCGCTCAACTGGCACAGCCAACTGTTCCTCCACAGAAAAACTCAGATCTCTTTTAGATAAAGGGGGTGTTGTTGGTGTAGTTTTTCTAGATTTCCAAAAAACATTTGACACAGTCAGTCCCAGAATATTACCACGCAAACTAAATGGTTTTCATTTATGTTTTTAGTTGGACTGAATCATACCTCTTGAACCGAATACAATCTGATAGAGTGCACAACCAACAATCGGCAACTTTTCATCCATCTACTGGTATCCCACAAGGGTCACTTTTTTTTCTTGATAATATATACCAATATTCAAATATATGCTGCTGTACAGTATATGTACATGGCAGTAACAAATCTGAAGTTGTCTCTAGACTCAGTTGTCTTTTAACAAGCACTGTCTCCAGCTAAATGTTTCTAAAACTGTCTTCTCGAAATCTAGTCCTTCTGGTGTAGAACCTGGTGTTTATGTCTCCGGAGGAAAACACCTTGGAATTTGGCTTGATATAAATGTCTCATTTTGGCCTCAAATTTAAAAAAAAGTGTGCAACAGAGTCAGACTTAATCTTGGGAATTTTATATACAAAACAACATGTCTAGGGAAGCCGCTAAGATATGTATATGCACTCAATGATCATTTCCCACATGACGTATTATCAACACTCGGCTATAGGCTGCTCCAAGCACTTTAAAACCACTAGAGTCTCTCTATAAGAGAGAATTCAAAATTCTTGATCAAAAGCCATTTAACTATCATCAATGCCAAGTTTTGAAAAAATATAAATTACACAGCCCCTCCACCACTCAGCCGGTTTGTTAATCTTACAATATACAAGCAAAAATCAGACCACAACAAGTATAATGAGAGGGGAATGCATTATTCCAGTAAGAAAAACTTCATGTGGTCAGTCTGTATTTTCTGTAAAAGCTGTACAACAGTGGATCACTATTCCCACTTCTATCAGAACACTGAACGCACATATCGTATTTAAATCTCAGTTTAACAAATGGCTAACTGATCATCAATCCTATGATCATTATGAAGCCTGTTCTTTCCTGCTGCCTCACGGACATTTTTAACTTTGTGTTGTATATCTAATATAATTCTGTTTATCCTTTATTGTGGTTGCCATTTCATTCTATCACGGTGCTGGATGCTTTCCTTTGATCTTCTATGTGAGATATGTGCAGACGTGTATGTTGCCTTGTGCTCCATTTTAAACTATATGTCGGAAGCAGCACTGGTCAATGCTGCTCATGTTTCTGTTCCTCACCTTTTAAAACTCCTTTGTATTAATATTATTAAAAATTATTGTTAATCCTTGGCATGTTTGTATTATTTTAATAACTAAATAAGGTTCTTTTCTTTTCATTCTTCTTATCTGTAATTTTATGTACTTTTTTTTCTTTTTCAGAGAGGCCTTAATTAGCCTTTGCTATCTCTGCTACACTTACAGAAATGTACACTATTCCTGTAAATAAATAAATAGAATTAAAAATTAAAAGCAGTTTGGGAAATATAGTTATTTTCTTTCCAAGAGATGAGAAGATTGATATCAAGCTCATGTCTGTGCATTGAATGTGGAGCTGAAGTCGGGGCATCTTTAGCCTAGTTTGGCATAAAGACTGGAAACAAGGAAACAACTAGCCTGACTCTGTCCAAAGTTCAAAAACACACTAGAAAACACCTCTAAAGCTGTCTTATTTACTCAGAATATTTCAGGTGTTAAACTTGTGCATGAATAAAAATGTAAAAACAATCATTTATTATCTTCAGGGGAGAGTATGTGTTGGAACACTTTCTTGACAAACAAGTTACAGTTGTAGCTACAGCAAAAGGTTGCCAGATACTGTTTGTGAGCCCATGGGTTTGGTTTTGCGCTCTTTACAGGCACAGTGGGACCAAACCTGGTAACCTCACGCTGACGGCAAAAGTTAGCAACTAGCTGGCGGACGTAGTGGAGCATATACTGCTAGATATTTCACTTAGGAGTTGGTGGAAAAGAGAAAAGAGAGCTAAAGCTAAAGTTAGAGCTAGAGTGAATATAGGTGGATACAAACATGACTCCAAATGAACGCAAAATTTGCTCCATGTCTGCTGGATATGTGATATATGTTTGCTACCACGTTTGCATGAAAACTTAGCAGGTGACAATATGTCAGTATTCTGTTTACAGCTTGTTTCTGCCACAATAAAATGGCAAGAATGGGCCACAAATCAGCTAATGCAGGTTTTAGAGTTCTGTTTGAGTACGGATTAAAGAAATGACACTTTGATCAACGCAAGGCTAGCTGGTTCTTCATCTTTATTTACATCTTATTTCGAATGTCTTTACATATCGTGCCATTGCTGTGGGGAACATGATACGTTGCTCTTGAGAATCATTTTTGGATGTATCCATTGTTACAAAAGGACTAAACTGAAGGGCTTTACTGAGGCAAACAAGACATATTTAACTATGGTGAAGAAATTGACAAGATTTGGAGCAAAAAGCAAATGAAGGGAAAAAGTGTCCATTCAGCAGAGTTACATTTTAGTGGACAGTACTGGTCATTCTAACCCTCACATGGTGTAATCACCAGAGGATATGAGGATATATGTTTGTAAATCCTCTTTATTTGTCAGCATTCCTGAATGGTTTATCACTTTCACAGTCTTACACTACATTCAAAAATGTGCTTTTATTTCCACAAGGGTCTTTTCATTTGATACCGCTAAACGAAAGGGACTTTTGTTCCAAATATTTAACTGTACGTTAAGCCAAAGTCTGTGCAGGATTCCGGCTTCAGAAGCAAACTTTCCCTGTAAAGCTACAGAATGAACCTATTTAGTCTGTCATGACATTTTCATATATATGTAATGGATTTTGTAGGTTTTTGATGGATCAGAGTGCACATTTTCAAACACACCAGAAGCCCCTGACAGAATTGAATGTGCACAATAGAGCCAGAAAAACATCTCAGCAATGGAAAAAAAAAATAAAAATGAAATGATAGAATTCAGAAACTAAATGACAGAAAAGCAAAAACACCCCTTCCTTTAAGTGCTTTAATCTTTGGATAATTACTTCTACACACACATTTCAGACTCTCTGCATGCGCACACGTATAAACACAAACAGAACGCCATGCGCTGCCTCTAACAACACTGCTTTAATGAAATGTCGCAAATCCTTAATGAGTCTCAATGTCTTGTGATAAATTTCATAATTATTCAACCCCACACAACTAGAGTAGGAAATTCATCAGTCAAAGCAAATTAGTTGGGATCCATTAAGGTTCAGTGTCTTGTAGGGACATTCACTTTATTAGCTCCTTACACCCATTGCCATAATTGGGAGCATATTTCATTTGGCTCTAACCCCACTTTACTGAATGGCTGCTCTTTCCCTTTTTTTATTTAAAGCGACGTGCTCTGTACTGCATACTATTATACAGTACATTACGGTGTTGGAGGTGGGGCAGGAGTGGCATTTCTTCAACTTCACGTCCTCAGAATTCGCTAATTCTTCTTGCAGTGAAACACCAAGCCAAATCTACCTGGTCCATCTTTATTGATTCATCTACAATTTCAAATGAAAGCTGTGGTAAGAAGAAGTGATATCTGCTCCCTTTAATGTAGATTAAAACAAGCCAATAATGAATGAGGGTTTTGTCTTTTTGCGAGGAGACCATGGCCTGAGCAGGTAGCTCCTTTTTGATCAGGGGGACATGGCGAAGGGGATAATTTCTTTAGGATGACTGATGGTGGCTTCCACTCACAGATGCCTCTCTTGTTTGTCTTGGGCTGCCTCGGGGTTCGCCTTTCCCCTCACTCCTTTTCCCTCTTGCTCTGACAACCTGCAGACATCTCAGGTTAGCGGCATTCTTCCCAAAGAGACACCAAGTCTCAAACATGGAAGAATGGACAGGAAAGCCTTTCTGTTCGGTGTTGAGCCATGACGAACTCATGGTGGACAGAGGC
Organism: Xiphias gladius; assembly: GCF_016859285.1. Lineage (NCBI taxonomy): Eukaryota > Metazoa > Chordata > Actinopteri > Istiophoriformes > Xiphiidae > Xiphias > Xiphias gladius. The sequence goes on along the minus strand of NC_053405.1, from coordinate 25,962,104 downwards.
ACTTGATAGTGGATCAGGAGTTGGTTATGCTTTAGAATTTGTAAGGATTAGGGACTCTGACTGTAATGTAGGCACAAACCTATTTCAGCCAAGTGATGCTTTGCACCAAAGGTTTAACACTTTAGAAAAAAATTTCAGCTGTGTCTGAAGAAGTCTTGGCTTCTCTGCAATGAGATTATGGGCCTTTCATTTCAACAAACAACCAATGTTGTGATTTTTCCAAAAATCACAACATTGGTTGTTTGTTGAAATGTCTTAAACACAACCTACAGTAGGTTCACTTGAATAGGACCTTTTGTGGCTGTTGGAACTACAACTGTGGATTGTCAGGAGCAAAGGCAAATGTTATAGAACTTTAAAACCTCATTTGGAGGTTGTCAGGGTGGATGTTTGGGTCAATCAAGCATGTGACTTCAACACGAGAGTCAACATTGGTTCCTCTAAACCATGACCACGAACTTTCACTAACTTTAAACAAGTAGTTATTTCAGTCCAGGTAAAATAAGTAGTATACATAGTTTTTCTGCCTAAATCTATGCGATAATAAACAATGAAATTTTTGTGTGAGTTGTTTCAACCTACAAGGTCGTCATCAAAACACTGTATCATAAACATATTTTTGGAATCTTGCTAATTCCAGTGAGCCGACAACCTCTCCCTTACTTTTGTCTGCTGTTTTTGTACCCAACTTGGGTTGAATGAGCACACTATTCACACTCTTTACCCCAAACCTAATCAAACCTTAACTATTGGTCAGTTTAGTTAATTAGTGGCAGCGTGGTAGACTTCTTGCAACGCAGCCTTCGTCAAGCTGTTGGCTATTTTGTTGTGCTCGGCTCATTCGGTATAAAAATTTTGGCAACTGTCTTATCTTTCAGCACAGCGAAAGCAAGGTAGACAGTAGAAATATGGTGAACCTAACAAAGTAATCTACCAGGAATATGTGCTTGCATCTTGTGCTTGTATCTGAATTGCCAACGCAGCGTCTTGCTACGTTATGCTAAATTTAATTGAGCCAATTTCAACTTTTTTGCCAGACGACCGTTTTGCTGGAGCCCTCTGCATTGGCACCACCACTGGGTTTTTTTCATGCAAGGCTAAAGACATTCTGAACATGGCCTTAAAACTCTTCATCAACAGTTTGACTCATATTTTCTTTCAATTTTTAATCTTGAGCAAACCTACTACCGAGAATTATCACACAGAAGAAATATGATAACAAAGGTTAGTTATTAAACATATATCCCTTATTCAGTTTCATGATGTGATTCAATAAAAAAGGCACATTACATTGACCATGCATTTTTGGACATCTAGTTACTGTGTCCTTATGAAACAGTAACGTTAACGGGTCCAGATTGACATGGACATATTTTTCATTTTTTAAAACAATGGATTCTTGGGGGAGACACTGCTTAAAGTTGAAGGGCAAACTCACTTTCACACTAAGTATCAATTGAATTATTTTGTGCGTTATCAGGGGACAATAAATTTTCCACAGCAGCAGAAGGCCCTTCACAGAGGCCTTGTTGTAGTGTCTTAATCTCAATCTGCCCACATCAAGGCCATGTTTGTCCAAGAAGCTTCTGCTGTGCAGCTGACCTGATTGGAAGGTAATAAAAATCTAAGTCGAACAAAGGAAAGAAATAAGCTACATTCAAGCACGCACACACACACACACACACACACACACACACACACACTGGCACACACACACACACACACACACACACACACACACACACACACACAGAAAATAGCACCCTTATCATCCCTGTTTCATTTAGAGTTGATTGCTGTCGGATTATAATGCAATCACCACGCTGTGTGAGCCGTAACTATGGGAACTGGTTTTAACTGTTTATCTTGCCAGAGATCTTAATTTAAGTTTGAACACTCTGGATCACTTAGATGTGAGAGACATGGGAAATTGACAAAAAGGGGACAACAAAGAGAAGGGAGGGAATGGGAGCTGTGGAAGAAAATGGAGAAACAGACACTTTCTTGTTCTTTCTGGTGTATTTCATATGCAATTTAATTTGTCTTTCAGGGCGAAAATCAATTTATGATGACAATCCACAGAGCAGTAATGAAAGCAGCCTAGTTCCCTTTGCCATGGGAAAGTTTCTGCTGGAGAATGCCACTAATCTTGGCAAAATGAATCATTCACACTTTATTTGGACATCTGTGTTAACCCCTTCGCCCCCCCCAACGCCCTCCCCCACCCGACTTTCATTGAATGACAGTTTTATTACAAGTTGTGCAGGTGGCTGGAGGCTCAGGAGCCAAAAAGAATGTTGCATGGAGATGGTCCAAAATGTTGAAGAGTTGCTGAGTTTATAATGGTGTTTCCTCTTTAGGACAATCTCAGCTAACGTACTATTAATACCTGAAAAGTCACACTGGGCAACACAAACCAAGTTTTTGTCTTCCTACAGTCTACCATCAACTCTGCTGCAGTCTACTCAACAAAGATATTTGATTTAAAGGTGTGAACAAACCCAGATTAAAGGCTCTGAGGCTAGGACTTAACATAAGCCTGAACCAACTCCATCCTAAATACAGGAAATTGCACATGCTGCCACAGTATCCATGGTGTAGTTTGGGACTCACAGCAAGTAGGTTTATCACCTTTTTGGCATTCCAGGAATTTCTTCAAAACATCTACAAGCTGCCCTCATTTTGAAGCTAGCAAGAAAAGTGATACTAGTAATTTATTGATCTGTCTCTCCTATTTACTTTTAGGACTGAAGTTCAATACTTATAGCAAAGGTGTCGTTTACTTTACAGTTAGAATCTGAAAGCTGCAGTAGTCAATATTTTTGTAGTTACACAGGATTCAAAGGTTACAAAAGTCAGAATTGTACGTTCAGTCTCTTGCTAGTTCAAGCTGTTATGTCCAGTTCAGTACAAAAGTAGTTATCACAGACATCCTGATTTTTATGTGGCTTTTGTGATCCTTTAATACGCTTTTAATGAGGAAGTAATGTACGTAGTATCACGGCTGAAGAGACAACAGTGCTCTCAGTCGCCAATGACTCTGACTCTCGGTCAGCGTTCAGTGACTGATTCAGTGATCCAGCATAGTCAGTTAAATTTGAAAATTAAAGTCAAGGATTTGTTTGTACGTACTGAACATCTCTTTTAAAAATGGAGTTTGATGGACTGAAAATCTTGTTGTTCTTTGTTTTTGTTTTCATACTGCTATGTTTAAGCATTTTCTTTCAGCATGGAAGAGTCATAGCTTATGATTAGAATATTTATTTTCCTATTTTTTTTAGCTACTGCATAACCGTTTTTCTGTTGATGCTAATTTATTTAAAGTGATGCCTTAGCAGGAGATTTCTGTATGCTGTATTTGTGTAGCATTACCTTAAAAAGGCGAGGTCCACAATCAATAGGAAGTTGATTAAGGAAGAATATGCAACGTTGTGAAGTATGGATTACGGAATACCTATGATTGTGGTCCAATCATTCAAATGTAGCCAGAATAACATTTAGAAAAAAGAATCAACCTACCTTGAATTTACCTTGAATTTCTAATTTCTAAGCAAAATAAAGAAAAATATTTCGCTTTGCCTTAAGCGAACCACTGATACTGCAGTATACATTTTGTATGGAAGAAGCTCCCACGTTATGATTAACACTTGTGGTATTGATAGTAGTGTATGATAGAGGAATGATAATATTGTGAGTCAGCAAACACAAAATTTTAACGTGGATTTTTTAAATGTTCGCTTCTCTGTGAAGTTTTTTGTATATTTATTTAGAATATTCTATTCAAAGTTATGAATCATCTGCTGGCTATGAATAAAGATGGTATCTACTTCGTTTCGCATTCATTTTCATTCCTGACATTTAAACAGCCATTTAATCCATTAGACTCGGGAGGGCCAAGAAGAGGTTCAGTTCAAAGTGCAAACTGAATTGACAACTGGCAGGAACATCAACAGCATATTTGGTTAAAGCAATATGTTCAAACTGTCGAAGGGGCAAATGAATTCTTTATGTGGCATGTTTAAGAGCAATGCATACACTGAACATAATGAGTATCGATTGTTATTGAGCGATATAGAAAAATAAAGTATGTCTCAGTGAAAGATCACTTTGAAAACAGATGCGTGTTTTTAACGTTATTTGTATGTAGAACATAGCTACAGGATTGTCCAAACTTTAAAGGTTTACGTGAGAAAAGTTGTGCTGTGAAAGAGAACAAGGATAAAAAAATTAAGTTCTGATTACAATTACGGGACGTGACACTTAGCTGATTTCAAAATCAGTGAGGCCAAATTTCACAAAGCCTGTCAATGGTGGCAGCAAGCTCGCCAGATCCCTCCCCAATCAAAAGTTTGCTCTATATAATTTTACGCAATCAGATTTCTCCACAGTCATCCAGTGCAATCAGGTAATCAGAGGGGAGCATTAACAAGACAAATGGGGTTTAAAAAGTGGGTGCACTCTGTTTGCAGGAACTTCCTATGGAGAAGCCCCCTCCCCTCCTTGATTACTTCTATCACCCTCATACAGCGCAGCATCCCGCCTAAATAGCATTCTACTACAGTACAGGCAGTACGTGCAGTAGGAACCAATGTGATTGGCTTTACATGTAAAATTCGACTGGCAAATTGTTACTCTTAAGGCTATTTATGTCAAGTGATTAACTGCTCCAACTAACAGTTTCACTAAATGAGTCATATTTTGTACAGCAATGGCACGGCGGCCTCTTTCACACCTTTCATTAAACTTGAAATTCCGTGATCCCGATTGCACAGTCAGGGACTATTTATGCCAGGATGCCTGTTCACTCCACGAATGCAGATGTTGTACTGGATGTGCGCCAACTGTTCTATGTCTTCTTTTCAGCTTTGCTGATTGTAAACAATGTCAAATAAATAAGCTCAATGTACTGTACTGTAGAATCCTAGAATCATGTTAATACAAGGACTGTGTTGCACTAGGTTTTTGTAAATGCATGAGTTTATGTGTTAAGTCCTTCTTCTTAAGAACTAGTTGTAATTACTAGTTAGCCTAGCTAAAACTAACCAGTGGCTACTAATTAAACTGGGTCACACCTTTAAAATTCAGAAATGCAGTAATGTGTAAATTAGTTGTTATGAAACATGTGTAGCACCTCCAACAAAAAGAAATCAATTGTAAACAGAAAGTTAATGCAGCATCACCAGCTAAACGTAACTGACAAAACTCACAGTTTAAGGAAGCCAAGCAATATATTAAAACTTAAACTTAAAATGAACTGCCAACCCAGAGAAGATTTTTAAGTTACGTACAAATACATGGAGAAATCTGTCTTACAGTTAACAGTATTTAAAGTATGCAGCATAGAATGAGTGGAAACCCAATTATGCTAACCTAACCAACAATATTTAGTAGTTATTAGCTTAACATTTTTGTAATTTAAGGTACATATTGTTATTTTTGTAAAATGTAATTTTAAAAATTTAAAATTTATCTACCCTCACACCCGGCAGCTAGTGATTGTAAATAACACGTTATAACTAATCTCTAAGACCTAGTTTGAGTGGTGAAGCCCATTTTAATTTAGTGATGTGGAAATCTCCACTTAGAGAACACTTAACTAGGATAAGTTTGAACTCACGAATAGCTGGTGTGACCGGTGTTCAACAAATCCACCCATTTGAATGGGTACCAAAGGTCCTTACAGGCTTGTGTTTGACTTTCACTAAATAAAAATAACATTTGAAAACCAGGCTGGCATAATGATGGCCTTAGAGGGATAGTTTGACATTTGCGAAATACACCTATTTGCCTCTCTTGTCGAGAATTAGATGAGAAGATTAATACCACACTCGGTTAGCTTAGCTCAGCACAAAGACAAAGACTGGAAACAGGGGGAAACAGCTGGCAAGGTAACAAAATCCACCTATCAGGAGCTCCAAAGGTTTGCCAGGCGTATTTATTGTAGAGACTTGACAGTCGTATCAATATTTTCATGTAATTAAAGAAAGTCAATAAACACATTTCCCAAATTGTCAAACTATACCTTTAACCACAGGAATCTTCTCTATATATATATAAATGTATGTATTTGGTTAGAAATTCTATTGCTTAGACTTTGATGTTGACCATAGATCAAGCCGTGCACATGTTGTATGGTACAGTTTGCATGACAGATATTTGCATCTTGCGACAGTGCAGCACCTTATTGGAATTAGTGTCTTCTATCTCAAACTTTAGTCTCTCCCAGTTCTAATGATATATTTCTGGGTAAGCTAAGAGACTGACCTCTTCAGACACTTACCCAATCCTTCCAGCAGATTTTCTTGGCTCTGAAATAATTAGGGAAGACGTTGTGAGGATGACAAAAGACAACAGTAAAATGAAATAGGCCCTCTCTCTGGCCCTTGGGTTCTGTACAGCAATTCTAATTAAGCCCACCAGAAACAGAGGAGCTGGATTGGGGCAGTTTCTCATCAGGGTCCCTCCATGAGCCTCTTTTGTCATGAACACACAGCCAATTACAAAGCTCAACAATAGAGTGGGGAAGTCTTATACCCTCCACAAAGACGGGAGACTATGGAGAGCTCAAAATATCCATAAGCATGGAGTGACTTTGCAAAAACACGCTCACCTCCATGGGAAGTTAAATCAAATATGCATTCTTTTGTGTGTGTGCGTGTGTGTGTGTGTGTGTGTGTGTGTGTGTGTGTGTGTGTGTGTGTGTGTGTGTGTGTGTGTGTGTGTGTGTGTGTGTGTGTGTGTGTGTGTGTGTGTGTGTGTGTGTAAAGCCCAAATTGGTGGACATGAGACTTGCGGGTTCAATTCTCTGTGGTACACACACACCACAGTTGTTTTATGTTGCCAAGGGTATACTACAGATCCAGTAACAGAGTGGCTTTCCAAGTATGTGTGTTCCACTAATTAAAATGAAATAAATTTTACCGTAAAATAAATCTGAACAGCCCCCACTCCATATCAAGACTAGCCAAGATATCCTCACTTGTTTATCATCTTTGCATATTAGTCTTTGCGAATAATAATACGAGTGGCTGTGTAATCTCTGAGCTTGCCAGACCATAGATTATGGAGCTGTCTCTCATTTTATTCATTGTGCACAGAGGGTAATTACCCGGCGATAAGTGTTCCTCTATCAGGGTCCAGTCACAGCTCTCCGAAAGCAATCTCCTCAGACACGGGTCCCGTCCCAGGCTATTTGGGCAACACAGAGTGGGAAGTGGGTGCTGAAGGACGCCGGCTGAGCTTTGTGGTTGCCTGCGTTCGGATGAGGCCTCCTGACAGTCACGGCCAGGTGGGCCAATCTTTCAATCAGACACCCTATTTACCATTGCAAAGCTCTACTGCCCTGCCTCATTTATAGCCGCTTAGGTTGCTTGCGATGAAAAGCAGATAACAGTGTACATTTACCCCTGCAACTCTCTCGTCAGAGAGAGGGAAAACATTCCTCCGGGGGGCCTGGACTATGATTTTTTGTGTCACATCAAACACAAACGCTCCATCCGTTTTGTAGGAAAATCCGATGGCGTGTCAGAAGGTGCAATTAGTCACTGAAAGAGTATTCTGTTTTTTTGTGTGATTTCTGATGAGGACAAGTGAGGCAAGATTAAAGCTTCTACAAAAAATCAATGAGTGGAAGAAAAACATACTCTTCTGTGTTGTGAATGTGTACCTAAGACATGTGAGCTGGGCACTCACGCAGAGAAACGCATGTAAATCAGGGAAACAATAACCTTTCCTCCACGTGGCTGAATGGACAGGCCTGTATAGAGTTAAATGACCAAAATTAATGTTTGATTTTCATGAAAGAAGGCAAAAACCTTAGATAAGCATTGTTTAACATAGTGGCCCCAAAAAGAGAATGAAATTTGTGCATCAGTTACTGAGGCATTTCTGAGAATATCTGAGTATGAAGTTGTTATGTTTGATTTAAAGGCCTAATTAATAGTATTTGTGGCCAGGAAAATTACAGGTAATTAACTCAATGATGAAAAATGATCATGTTTTATTTGTTCTTGAGTGATTATAATTGTGAATATGAGCCTATTCTAGCAAGATTAACCTGATATTACCATTAAACTGTTTTTTCGTTTCCACTTGTAACCTGCCTCCTGACAAGAAGTGAGATTAACCAATCATCTTGTAAAATGTGTTTCACTTGCTTTAAATCTAAAAGGAAAAATTGCTTTTAATCTTAATCTACATCATAATTAGTAAATTGTTAAATAAATTGAGTGGAGTGAAAGGTTCAACATTTCCCTTTTAAATTGAGTACCTGAAATGAGACTTTTTCATGTAGGCTATCTTCTCAGAACTCTGAACGCTGAATGTTTTAATACAACACTGTATGTTCAGTAACTCTTAAGCAAGTAAGATTCATGCTGAGTTACCCCTTTTATAGATGTTGAATGGACATAAGGAGACCTTATGTCTGCCACGTAAGTGTCACACCAGGAATTCTACTATGATCTCTTAATGAATAGCACTGAGTGAATGCTTTTAATTATAGAAAATAAACATCTTACCTCCACACACCAAATGGAGCCACCCCGGAGATCAGCCCTCCCCTCCCAAAGCACATATTGAAAATATGGTGCAGTTTGTTTGTTTTTTCTGATTTTTACGTTTTCATGTTTATCCCTTTGCATGATCAAAATTGTCATGGCCACCATCTTTAATAGAAATATACATGTTGGTCACTGGCTGGAAATATATTTATCCCATACTTCCATACTTTTCCCAGTTCAGACATTCTGTTATTTAAACAGGTTTTGTATATATATACATTTTTTTTATTGCCACTTATAGACTAGAGCTTTTGCTAGCATCTATAAACCTGGCTACCTGATCTACTTGACACCAGTGTGCTGCTAGCCTACAACACAGGGTACAGCTACCAACTTCCTGAATGCAGCTATTTTTTCCTTGTGAGTCAGATCCGTTGTCATGCCCAGGCATAATGTGCGTTCCTGCCCTAAGCGGAGAAATCTCAGCTTTTACTGTTGTGAGTCCAATGTTATCATAACTGATAGAGCCAAAGTGGATGCAAACCTACGTTATGATTAACCTTGTGATCAGTATTATCAGAGGACACAACCGGGACTTAGCCTAATATGTATTAAATGGCACACAGCAAGTTTCCATCAAGTGTGTTTTCTTCAAACTACGGAAAGTTTTAACCCCCAAACAATGCACTCTGGGAAGTATGCTAATAATGGGTTAAGCACAAAATTCATCATTACATTCATTCAAATCATCATTTTAAGTCAATATTTGAAGTTCCAAATTTTTTTTTATTTCAAACTTGAACCTAATGATAATAATGGATAAAACTTATATAGATGATGACAAACGTTTAGTTGTTTCCACCGAACTGCTGTGTGATTCTTAACAATTTTGTAGTTTTTCTTGATGAACCCAGTCACCTCATGTACTGACACATACAGCATTTCAAACAAGAGAGGCACTTAACTGTCAGTTCGACAGTTAAGTGTCAAAGATAGTCCTCTAGTCTCTTACAGCAGCGTCAACACAGACACTCCCCTGAAGTCAAAATAAGTGCATTCCCTTTAGACTCGTCATTCTGTTTCCCCTGTACTTCTAAGCTTTTGCCTCAGATGATCCCAATGAAAGTAACTGTGTCGCTCGGGCACCCAGAACAAACACAGGCAGGGCAATTGTCCCCGTGGCTGTTTATGTTTTACCTTTATTTTTCATGGGGAAGATTTGCTGTTTGTGCATTTTCTTTTCTTGCTCTTGCAACCTCAAACGTCTACTTTTGGCCTTTGAGCAGCATTAGCAGAACAAATGGGAGCAAAGTGGTTGTTTTTGGAGGCAAAACCATTACTCATTACTTTTCAGCACTGAGATTTTCCCAGCTGGTGTGGAGAGTCCAACAGCTACAAACCTACTACCTTCCTTGGTAAAAGTTCACTTTACTCCTCCAGAAAACATCTGTGCATTTCAAATTTTAGCAAATTAGGGCATTAAGATGAGACCATTATTGTTCTTATTTGTGGGATACACTGTAGGACCAGCTACATGGCATGACATGTCAATTTTCCAAACAAACTGTTGCTTTCCTCCCCAGCCTTCCATTGCTGTCAAACCAGTTTCTGAATAGCATCATCACTCATCCCTCTTGCCAAAAAAATACACTCCTTCTCTCAGACAAGAGAGTAACAGCACCAAACCATATCCTTGGTGTCACATGTTTCAACTCTGTGAGGCTGAAACAATTCTTTCTTTCATTATAATGAAACATGAGTTGCCAGATAATTTCATAAATATGTGTTGTATTTCTTCTTCGGCACTCACACTGGTTGGGAGAAAGAGACAGGCCTTTGTTTGGGGCTTCCTGGCTCACAGGAAGTGATTGCAGAGGGACAGTGAGGGACACTCATCTCTTGGAAAGGGGGAATGCTCGAAGACGTATCCCTTTTTGATCAAGGCTTGCTGACGGATCGCCCGGAGAAAGGCAAATGGGGATCATACCAGGGCCTGATGACAAGAGGCCAATTTTGATGTCCCTTCTCTCTCATTGCGGTGCTTCTCTTTCAAGCCAAAATCTGTTTGAGCAGCCTGGGAAAATGGCCTTTTACTCACCTTCCTAGTCACAGACTGACAGGACAACCAAGAGCTAAATGGAATTGAGAGGAATGTTGAGACTAAATAAACTGCTTGTTGCTTTTTTAAGATGTATTTTTCATCTCGTTACTCGGGATAAAACATTCATCAGGGGTCCTTTAGCTGTGGTCAGTCTTTTGTCTTTATCATAGGATTTGGTTAATGCTTTATTCATTCACAAATGGTCACAAAAAAAACCACACAGAAATTGCAGAAAAAGTGGACGGAAATGAAAGTTTTCTGCAAGGGAAAACAAGGGCACCACTTTGTTTCATCCCAGATTGTTTAATTCAAAAATGTTGACCCATGTGAGAAACATTATATCCGCGCAACATCAAGCTCCATATTCAGTGTAACTATAACCTCAAAGGCCACATGTTCTCACAGTGTTTAAAATGCATTAAGGGAACAAACTCTACACTGTACTCTCTTTACAAATCCCACCTGGCCATGTATTAGTTGCAGATGTGGCTCTCTAATTCATAATGAACTAATAAAGGTTTTGTTAGTGCAAGATTGTTTTCCTTTCCTCCCTCACACACACATAGAGGGAGTTAATCTGCACTGGAGGTGTGGCAGTGCAGGAGAAGACATTGCTCCGTGTATGAAACATAGACTTTGGAATGTGTTGATGCAAGATAACAGGCTTTGAATTGTCTTAATATGACTAACTCATCATGAATGGATCTGTATCGTTAAATAACAGCCTTTTTTCTCTGGGGAGCCACCTCTCTATATGTGTCAAGATTATAATAACTTATTGTGAAGGAAAAAAGTCCAACTGTGAGCTCTCCAACATATCACAGAGGAACCATATAAGTTCAGCACTATGTTTTATTGACAGTCTCTGTATTTGCAGCAAATGGAATCACATGACATAGTACTGCAAATGAATGACCCCCATATTTTGATGGTGCGCTGATATAAAGGAGAGCTCAAGGACTAGACATACGAGATAAAGCAGAACAAAAGACGGAGATCTAAAGGCATCAATTAACAGCCTGATCCAGCTTTTATGTCAAAGAGACTGCAGTGTGAAAAAAAAATTTCAGCTGCATTGACACACTCATATTGACTGCATTAAGGCATACAGGTCCCACTTTTATATTATGTTCACTGTATCTATTGATATGTTAATTTGATCTCAAAAGATGTGCCTAATGAAAACTAGCAACATATGCATGACTGTGTTCTTTTGTTGTTTAGTACTATTAAGTGCTTCACAGCATATTTCAACTTAACCTCGCTGCATGTCAGTTACATTGAGGACTAGGGTATGTCGGACGCTAAAAATACGAAAAACTGAGCTCACTCAATAACTGACCATTCACTAACCCTGCTCCTCTGTTGCTACCCCTGTCAAACTCCACATTGTTGCATGGCTTTACATTTGTGTGTGTGTGTGTGTGTGTGTGTGTGTGTGTGTGTGTGTGTTTCAAACTGTATTCAAACTGTAACGGAGCAAGAAAAAGACTTTGAGGATGAGAACTAACCGACGTGTTCGGCAAAGGTAACGCCATCTTGGGTTACATTTGGGACGGGGTTGCAGGACAATAAATTTCAGGACAGGACCACCACCAGGACCAGACCACAATGGATGCTCCAGTCCAGAAGGTTGCGGAAGTAAGAAGATGTTAGTGCTACTACTGTAGGCAGTGAGGTAGTCAGACATGCTAACGTTTACATTAGAGCAGACGAAGACACTCTTTGATCTGGTCCTTATAGTTTTGCTCCTGTGTTTTTCGGGTTTGTAAAGGCAAAGTAGAGGACGCTTTCCTCAGAAGCCTTTAAATTCCAGCTTTCTACAGCCTGTTGTACGCCAATTCAACATCTGGAGACACCCAAAACCTATCTTGCCCAGTTATAGCTGCTAAGCTATCTATAGCGAATGGTCAATCTATGCCAATTTCATGTCAGGCTCAGTTATCAACATGGAAATCCCTTCTACTGTACATGCCAAATTTCGATCAGCCCACAACTCCTTAAAAAAATCTGCTTATGATTTTATATACCAAAGACGATGCCAAACACAACATATTTTGAATTGAGCAGCTTATTTTTATAGTTTATCTGTATGGATTTGGCCGATCGCCTCTGTTCAAATCAAGCTCTGAGGGAAACGGAGGAAAGGGGGCATTTGAAAGGCAAAGGTCTGACCATGGTTCATGTTTTAAATACATATGTAGAGTGTCTACACAGAATAACCTTTCAGGTATTAGAGCGCTGTGCTAGACTCAGAAATAGAACCTGATACTTGAAATACTGGAAATCACATCTACTTTAGAGGTAATACTTAGTTCCAGGTGCTTTAGAAACCTCTCAGATTTCCATTATTTTTGCCCTGTAGACTGTTCCTGCAAGCACACAGTTGTTCACGCAGACTACATGCACTGTGACGAAAACAGACCATATTGTACTGAGGAGTATGTCATCCTGCTTCAGTTTATCAAAGTTTGGAAAGCACGTTGATGACGTGCAAAGAACAAAGTCATACCACGTGCGGTGTGAAGTATTAAATTAAAACGTCTTCCAGTCACTTCCCTTGTAGATTTCACCTCAACACTTTGATGTCTGACCTGTGAGGAAGAACTGAATGAACCTGCACACTCTGTGTTATTGCAGCGTGTGTGTATAGTAGAGTCTCATTAGGGAATTTTACCCCTGCGAAAGATTTCGCAATAAGGAAAACAAGGATGATAAAGAAATGAAAGGAGGAGATAAAGCAGGAGGAAATCCAGAGGAAAGAAGGACTGGGGATATTGTAATTAGTTGCACCTGTTTCCTTTAACCCAGCTCCAGTTTCTCTCTACAAACGCATGCAGATTACCCATCAAAGCCCCTCGTCGCTGCCTCTGCTCAATGGATCCTTTGTTGCCAGTTGTCAGGGAGGCGGCCCACAAAAGTATGTAACACAAGCAGGCCCCATTGCTCTGGAACTTACAGTACATGCAAGACTCCACCAGCCACAGCAAGAATAATAGGGAATGTTTGTAGACATGGGGGCTGCAGCACTCCTGTCTGCATGGGAGACCATGGTGGTACTTTTTTTTTGGATGTGACCACACCAGTCCCATCATCTGTTAACTCACTAAAATGGGCCTGTATTAGCTGTTGGGAAGGAGCGATGCCACACAGGCCTGATTCCAACGGTGAATTTGCTGGTTTGCTTGGACACGTGCATATAAGCAAATGGAAATACAAGGGACTGTACTGTACTAGTACTTGCACTGGACTAATGCTAATAGTAATACATGCTCTCCAACAGTTACCAGACTCATGGAGAGATTTTCACAACTGTTTAGTAACTATAGGAGCTATACTGTGGTGAATATAAACACATCTTGCAAATAGGGCCCTTTGATACGCTATATTTTTCCTATTGTCAAGGGAACCCAACAAAAGCCCCAAATCAACGGTGTATGAATCCTTCTACCAAGTATAGTGTGTGTCAGAGCCTGATAAATCTGATTCCTCTGTGCCGCCGGCATTCTTTGTTGTCCCAAAACTATTAAAAACACATCAGCGAGCCACACTGTTGCACTTGGTGACGTTGTCCTACATTGCCATGAATGTGGGCACTACAGTTTATTTTGAATCAGTCCCATATCCATTCCATCCGGCTGCCATAAATATTCCCTAGCTCACTAAATGTGTATTAATCTGCAGTTGAAAGTAGTCCCCAACAAATTTACCTCCGTTGAAATAATGTTTGCTAAAGACTACAGTGCCCAGCCGTTTTAGGAAATTGCTTAGCCTTTATTTTAAAAAGTGAAAATATATGTTTGTGAACTTGTAGCTTTGGGTTTAATAACCTTTTATTGCCCTTTGTCACTCCATTGTTGAAAGCTTTGTTAGAATTGTTTGTTTGTTTGTTTAAGATTTATAATTTAAACTTTCTAAATCAGCGGTTCAGTATAACTTGATTCAGTTCCTGGGTCATTAAATTTTTCATTCAATCAACACACCTCTGTATTTACAGCATGTATATTGTGTATATAGTACTTCCAATATTGTTGTTATTTCATGCTTCATTTTGTAAGTCCTACATGCTCATGATATGAAGTATTTATGTCTCTTACCTACGCAATGCATTTGGTTTGTATTTTTTGCTGCGATGACACTTTAATTTTCCTCAGTGAGACTGATGCGTTTTATCCCATCTTCAAGAACTACTGATGAACTACTGATAAAGATGTTGACAGCTGCTGCAGCACCATGACTGCGGTGCATCACAGATCTCAGTCACTGTATATTGACTCCTGGTTGATGGCCTCCATAATCAGTACCATACACTGATTGTCCATGTTTCAATTTGTAGATGATCTGGATCCTGCAGCTTTCCTATTTCCTCCTTACGGTTGGACATAATAGAAAACATTTAGAGGAGTGACATTTTGGTCACACTGTTCCTGATTCCAGATCAGCTAGTCCTCTGCACAGCTGCTGCAGTCTAATAGCAATCATTTGAAGAGGCTGTCCTTGATTAGGTTATTATCAAGATCATTTAGCGTTTCCATAAGAGAAGTACAGGGAGGAGTGATGGCGATGTGGCGGTACATTGGTATTCTCTGTCACTGAATTGGTTGCTGATAGGTTCAAATGCTCACCTCATGGAATGTATCTGACAATGAACGTCGCGGTGGAGGCAGAGGGTAAAGGGGGAGAGACCGTTCTGCATTCAAGCGCTAATTAGAAAAATTAGATCTATGAAAGGCAGCGAGTGATCTAGGCCTTCAACCTACGTCTGTGTACCGCTGTAGCAGCACAAAGAGGAGGCAACAATGAGCACTGAGGAGGAGGGAGGGGGGATAAATAATTTAATCCATTATCTACTCTGCAAAGCTCATCAGCACTGCTACACAATGGCCACGATTGAATTGCTGATTGCATTTCTCTCCTACCCTCCAGGAGAAAATGCCCATGCTCCACTATGTGCTCTCAGCCTGCCAGCACAACCAAGAGCAAGAGAAAGACAGAGAGAGAGGGAGGGAGAGACAGAGTAGTGTAGAGTGTCTTCCACCAAGGTCAAACTACAATGCAGCAATCTAATTAAGAGTATCAGAGAGTTTCCTGTATGGGGTCAACCTCCCTGTTGTGCTCACAGGCTCAAATTGTCCATTATGTATTACATCATGTACCCCTAAATGTAAATGATGGATGTGATGCTGATTAAATCTTTTTATTTCATCTTCTTGTCCCATATTCTTTTTAACTGACAAGAGTACATCTATAAAAAGTGTTGTAGGACTATTGCCTTTCTGTGATAGTTTGACCAGCAACATGTACGAGGGGATTACTGGTAAGATGTGTTCTGTGATGTGTGTTTTTAGCCATGCTAGTGGCAGGGCTCTTGGGATGGCAATGTGGGTCGGTCAGTCGGTTGGCTCACCACTTAGGTCCAAACTGAAACATGTCAGCAACTTAATAATCAACTGCCATGAATTTCTTTTCAGGCATTCATGGTCCCCAGAGGATGAATCATACTGGCTTTGGTGTTGCCCTGGATAAATCCTATTTACATTGGCAATCCTCTGAATTTTCCTCTATCACCGCCACGAGTTCAACTATGTGGTTTTCATCGTAATGTGTCAACAACTATTGGATGGATTGTCATGAAATTTGGTGATCCTCTGACTCTCCACATAGCACCATTATCAGGTCAAAATCTAAATGTGTCCAATACTTTGATTTATGACTAAATACCTGCAAAACGACAATTCGTCAGCTTCAGTCGTATTTTGTGTTTAGTGCTAATTAGCAAAGTTAGCACACAAAAGTAAACTGGCCTCTCATGTATTAGCACTACACTCATGTCACAGAACTAAGCTTCCTTTTCTCTAAAGATAAATAGAGATTGTAGAAATACCCAGAAGCTTGTTCAACAAAACTTACTGCTGTTCTGAAGGTATTACTGGAATCATCAAAGGCTCTTCAATCCATCTGGGTGGGAAAAAAATCTAGTCCACTGCACGATAAAAAAGATTTTCAACTAGTTTCACAAGTTGCAACTGTTTTTCCTATCCAGGTTACCCAGTGGCTAGAGTCTGTGTTTGGACTGTTTTTTGTTTTTGTGCAGTGGTAAGAATATTTTTTCCTCCAAATGGTTACAACAGCAATAAGTCCTGTAAAATGACCTGCTGAGTTATTCGAGCATATCTTTCAGAGAAATAGATGCTCAGCTCTTTGACTCAAATGTAACTATAAAAAAACGGGCTAAACTGTGCCTAAGTACACCCTCAGAGAGCTGCTAGCCTGGCTGTAGACTCTTAGTCTTGTTTATCTTTCCTTTTCACATCGTCAAATGTCAGTGTGTAACGCTTAAAAGGCAAGAAAACCATTAATGGATGAATATGGCAATGCTTTATGATTTCTCTCCCCATCAACTGCAATCTATCATCTGCACCAGGCTCCAGTAAAATAGGAATATCAGGAACACTCGAGGTTTCCTTGGCCCAGTGCCTCTGACATGCTGGCTTAATTTTACCTTCCATTTCAGTGTGGCACATTTACATAAAACACAGCAAAAAGTAGTACACATAAGAGTGCCCTTTGGCCAAGCGCTTTAAGGTCCTGTCCACAGACCCAGTGAGGGGCAGTCAAGCTGCCTCTGCTCTGCTCTGTTTGTTTTATGGAGCAGTAGTTAAACCACTTTGAGGTCAGCTAGCTGTAAAAACTCTGCTGGGTCTCCTATGGTCCACTGAAAAAGGGTCCAAAACCAATCCAGAGGGCCATTTCTTGAAGTTCAGCCAACTTTCATTGACAAAAAGAGGTCATTATTCTATGCATAGCTTCATCAATAACAGGAGTAAATGCTCTGGATGGGTTGTAATGGAGACATTTTACTTATGTTAGAGCTGCTGTCCCAGCAGTTCAATTCCTCTTGCAAAGGTGGTGCTGCAGGAAGAGGCACATCATTTAAAAAGCCCAAAATGTCCCCTTTCACAACATGCAGCAATATGGGTACTCCATTCGCACACCCTGAATTAATTTGAGTGCTGTCATTAATGCAAGTACAGCACAAATTGCCCAAGACCAAGTGAAACTATTTATAGCTATCACAAGGCCTGAGAGCCAAGTGTGCCTAATGGTGTAATTTGTATTGTTAATGGTAATGCACTATTAGTTTGTTCCATTTGGCTTTGCACAGGTGCATTAATGGGGGCTTGGTGAACCGTTACAGCCAGTCCAATCCCACATGCTGCTCTCTTGGAGGCTTCCAGCAGGACCAGGGCTCCCTCTAGCGGCTTAGAGCACAACAGCAAGACCGAAAACAAAGCCAGAACTCCACACTTCAAACACAGGCTGGAGCAAGGGTTAGGAGAGAAGCCGTTTTTTTTTTTTTTTTGCTTTAACGAAAGCCAAACCTGTTGTTAAACTAATAAAATGGATAAGTCTTACTGTGACAGAAAGACCTGCAGAGTCTTTAAAACTGCACAGAGGCAAAAAGTCAGTAACAAACGGCTCCCGCAACTGTCAAACAACAACAAAGCAGGATAGACTTTTGAAATATTGTGTTCCTAATTAACCTTCAAGCTCATCAGCCACAATCAATATAGACTGTAGCCTTTTTTTCTAATTGAGATGAAGTAATTATCAGACTGTATTCATCTCGTTAATGAAACAATGTTCCAATATGCCTGCAGCAAAACTGTTAATTGAGTTCTATTTTCCGAGACGAGCAGCCTCTCCTTGTGTCCATGGCCACAAAGCGTCAAATATGGGTTGGGGCCTTTGTGCTTGTCTCTGTGTAGAAACAAGAACAGGCTGTGGACTGGTGGAGCGTGCTACTGTTCTCTCCCTGCAGACACTCTCCCTCCCTTCTGTCTATTCTCCCATCAGAGAGGAGGCAAGAGTTGGTAATACTGCTGACTTCAGCAGATCATCCCGTCCCAGTCTGTTATTTCACGGTTTCAGTGGTTAAGTACTCCCTGTTGAGTAAGATATAGCGAAGCAATTATTCTGTAATTATGGAGCCAAAAGACGAGAAATGGAGTCAAGAGTTACTGGGCTCATGTAAATCACTGTAAGAGACCCAAAAAGGGTGCAAAAACAAAGCCTGGTTGTCCACATATGGGAGTAGTTCTGCCCACATGCACTATATGTAACACAATCTCCTGTCCTAACAAAATCAACTTTAAAAACCTGTAAAAAAGGGGTAAACTACAATTACAAGCTTACGGCTGTACGCTTCTGCCAGCCAGTGATGTTAAAGTTTACATCCATGTGTGTCCACAACTCATATAACATATGTAGTGAAGGCTTTGAAGGAATTTAATAAAAAGGCATTAAGTGTATTTTATCTTAATTAGTGTACGAATTCTTGAGTTATGGCCAAAAATGTGTTTTGTGACAGCACTGTGACCTTGACCTCTGAACTTTGACCACTAAAAATCGAATCGCTTCCCCCAAATTCCCTCAAGGAGTTGCTGAGATATTGCAGTCACTAGGATGGGACGGACGTACATACAGACTTACACACATACGGACAGACAGACAACCCGAAAACATAATGCCTCTGGCCATGGTTATCGCCATCACGGACGCATAAAAATAGAGTGGACTACAGCTGAAACAACCCTAAGTCGTTCAAGTTGCTCGACAATTCATCTGCAAGTTTTTTGGTAGTTTACCATAAAACTAATTTTTTCCCAGCAAAAACGGCAAACATTCCTTGGTTCCAGCCTCTCAAATGTGATGTTTTTTTGCATTTCATTCTGTATCTTTGGGTTTTAGGCTGTCGGACAAAACGAGTAATCTGAAGATGTCATCTTGAGCTTTAGGCAACTGGCCAAATTATCGCTATTTCCAGACATTCATCGTCTAACTAAGAGAATAATTTTTCAATAATGAAAATAATTGTAGGCTACAGCCCTAGCATGGCGTATGAAAGGCTAATGGAAGACACAACTTAGTTGCATTTTGGGAAATGTAGGATCCTGCGTTCTTGGAGCTTGACCCAGTGAAATGTTTCAACAACGGCTGGGGATGGATTGCTATGAAATTTCCTACACGCATTCACGTCCTCCTCAGAATGAGTTGTAATAACTTGATCTCCTGTCTTTTCCTCTAGCGCCATCACCAGGTCAACATTTCATAGTGTCCAATAGTTTGGTTTATGACTAAATACCTGCAAATTAATGACATCCCCATCAGCCTCAGTCATAGTGTTTCGTGCTAATTAGCAAGTGTTAGCATGCTAAGACCCTACATTACTCTGGTTAACATATTAAGCTTTATATCTGCTAAGCATCAGCATGTTAGTTTTGAAACTGTGAGCGTGTTAGAATGCTGACAGTAGCATTTAGCTCAAAGCACCACTTTGTCTAAATACCAACTCACAGAGCTGCTAACGTAGGATCAAGTATAACATCCAGTGTAACAATTACAATCAAACAACAGTAACCAGATTAATGAAGCATGTCAAATTCTTATCAGTTTAATCAGGAGATTTTCTATATTATGTGACATCCATCTCTGCAGGTTCTGCCATAACTGCATAGTGTGCAGAGCTGAATAATATTCATGCTGAACATACATGTCATAAATGTCAACTTCCAGGCAGGGATGGTCTAACAAAAGATGCTATCAAGTTGTGCTATGGGAAACCGAGGAACCAGGTATTTTGGAACTTGATCTAGGGATTAGAAATCCGGGTGGGACATTGCTGCTGCAGTTTTGGCCAGTTTGCATCTTAGTGAACATGCAAACAAGAAATTTTTAAACTGTCTCTCACAAGCCCCCCCCCAACTTTAAAGAAGTGTAATAGTACATGTATCCCTTTAAAAAAAACAAAAACAACGCTTGTTCAAGATTGAGTGGTGCCAATAAAATAGCCGCACGGTGATAACTACAGCATCAATGTTCCTGGTCACTCTCTGCTTAACAGTGCCATCATGAGTCGCATGACACAAACACACACTTTAGACACAATGAGAAACTCTTAGTAGAAAATACAGTAAGAAAAAAATGACCCAAGATATTTGCTGTTTGTATTTATGTTTAGGCTGTTCATGTGGTAAGTGTAAAACAGACCAAAATCAGGAAATGCAGTTAATAAGAAGACAACGAAATAAGAGGAAACTGGATATGGGATCATTGAAAATTGAAAACCAAAAAACTGTCCTGTACATTGTAATAAAGGCACTATCAGTTATACCTCTCATCTTGTCTCTTTCTGCTGGAAATGACCCTGTGACCAAGTCAAAGCTCTGTTTAACCCTGTACTCAAACATTCTATTCACTGTTGATTAGTGCCTCTCTCCTGCTCCCTGTGGTCCTTTCACAGGCTAAAAAACAGCAGCCGCCAGTGAGCGATCAGTTATATCAAAGATTCACATCACTATCTCTGTGATAAAATATTTATACGTGTTACACGTTTAAAAATTGACAACATTTCTGTGGGATAAAAAATTACTAGTCACGCACCAAATGATGCAATGGTCTGATCTATTTTCTGTTGCTACCATTTGGTCCAAAAACATACCTCTGCATTTTAATACAGTATATACAAATGTAGCTTTGTTTTTTGTTTTGCTTTCTAACAATTACATCTTCTGTAATTTGTAAACAAGTACTGTTGCACCTAAAATGTAGTGTGCAAAAAAAGAAAAATACATAAACCAGATGAGCGTATTTCCATTTCCAATCTGTCAGTGCACAGAAAAACACATCTGAATATGGTTTTATACTTGCTGAAGTCGCTGCTTTTATCTCAATGTTAAACCCAGAAAACCAAACACATAACTTTATAATAATCCTTGTGTTTGGGTTTTGTAACTATTTCAGCCTGCTCGGAGCAGAAATTCTTTCTCACAGCACAAACTGTCAGTTTTTCCATGTTAGCTTTCCTCAACAGATGCACAGCAATTAAAAAAAAAAAAAAAAAAAAAAATTAAACACATTCCTCATAGAAATTCCACTGTACAGTATGGAAAGGCTTTTCTGTACTCTAACAGGGTCCAAATTAGAATCCCTGAAAAAGCTGAAGAACAGGAACAATAGATTTAGCATTCACCAGCCTCCCTTAGTGAGTCTCTGTCCCAGTGTATACGACTTCTAATAGAGTTTTTCCCCGTGCAGCCCTTGTCACTATTTTCTGGCTACACTTTCAGTTCACTTTGGGGTAGATCTTTTCATAGAAGAAGCTCTGGGCAAGGACATAAAGTTCTCCATCCTTTTCCCTGACAGCGTGGGCACGCACAAACTGAAACTGTTCGAGTGCAAACTCGTAAAACTCATTTTCGATTTTCCAGATTTCAGACTGCTGCAGCTTGGCTATTGTCTCTTTGGTGGGAGGCTTCTTCTCAGTGGTCTTTCGCAGATGGGACTTCTTTCCTGGAGTAACATAAGGCGGTTTAATGAGTCTGTCGATCTTGGCAACACAGGGTTACTAGTGATAGCAAAATGAATGCTGTGCGGTGATCTGCACTGCGTTTGGTACCTGTCCTGTAGAGCTCTGTGGCTCCCTTGAAGAAGTGCGGCAGCGCCGCTTCGAGGATCATGATGAAGTCCTCCAGCTCCTCAGTTACTCCAACCAGCAGGTACTCATTCACCAGGTTGTATTTGGCCTGTTCCAGGGCCCATCTGCTGCCCGCATTCCTGCACACAAAGCGGCAAACTTTGACCATAAAATACTATCAGTATCATCTGAGATCAATCCAGTTGGTGTTTCTACTGTGTTTGCCTTGATGTATGTGCAAATGAAATTCAGTGATTTCGCTCTGTTAGCCATGTGCCTCTGATGTTCAATTGCAAATATTAACACATTTATACTGAGCATAGTTACAAACATCATTTTATACACTAATAGTATCAGATAAAGTAATGCAAATTGCTGTTGTGGTTGTTGTTGAGGGCCTTTACAGGATCTTTTTTTTTTTTTAAAACTAGTCGGTTAAAGTTAATTCATAATTAATTCATAACGGCCTCATACGTATGATATAATGTCAAAAAGCATAATGTTTTTGATATCTGACTGAGCACCCTATGGTGCAGTTGACAGTTCTGCACTATAGCTGCTTGAGCTAACATTAAAATTTAGCTTTGCACACTGACAGTATGAGCTGGTTCACAGCTCTGGATCTAGGAGGTCCAGATTCAGAGCTTTTAAGGTGACAAGCGTAAAAAGACTATACAATTTGCATAAAAGTTTAATCGAGAAATTCCTGCAACTCTGTTCACCAACTGCTTGTCATTTAAACTCAACAACTACTAAGCTACCTGCCAGCTGTGTGTCTGAAACTGATTGCCAGTGATTACCTAGATCATCTTTGTAGACTGAGAGCCGCCACTCTGTTGGGTCTTTTAGTAGCAGCAAAAACACACAGCTCGTTATCAAACATCAAAAATTATACATTTCTTCTTCCACAAAACTATCTTTTGGCCAAGCGTAAATGTACAGGAATTAAAGCTGGTTGAATCAATAGCCGCCTGCTAAGACTTTAACTTACTACAGCTTGTTGAGACACCGTTAGGGGTGTTATTCGTAAAACTGAGGCTCTCGCAAATTCGAAGTAGCAATGTTTCAAATCCCAATTTGGATATCGGGCACCTGTGGTGTAGGTATGAAGTTTCTAGTATGTATAGTTCTTGAGTTTGTGTGTTCAGAAGAATTATCCACAGTCAGAGAGTAACAGACGCCAGCATGACGACATAATGTCCCGCAGATCAGGTACCATGGTGGTGGGTCATAACAATGAATTCTTTAACCCTAATGTGCATTTACTGTGCTCTGCTTGTGATGAGGCAGGTGCAGGGCAGCCCACTCACCAACACTCTGAATGGTGGCCACAGAAGAAGGGGATCTGCAGCCACAGCTTCTCAGGAGCACAGTCAGATCCCCCTGATGACACACACTCATCAAATGTCTGAAAAACAAAACAAACACTTGCTCTCACGTATGAATGGGCTGACAAACAAAACGCTAATGAGTAGGTCATTAATGAGCTGTGAATTAAGACCTTTTTGTCCCCTTGTTTTCTTCGTCGAAGGCCTGGTCTGTAGTCATCTCCAAACCGTAGGAAGTAGTAATAGGATACCAGCCGCTCTATGGGATCTCGCACCACATTTATGTACATCGGCTTACCCTTCACACCATATCTACACAAAAAGAAAAGGGTTGGCAGATTTTTTTTAAAGATTCTATTTACTCTGAACTCACACTGGTTAGAAGACACTAGGGAAGCCACCTTTATATTCCAAGTTTATAGTGTGTTTATTCCACTTAAGAATCAGCCTCCCCATTAGTGAAAGGGTGGAGGCATTAGGGAGGAATGAGACTGCAATTTAACAGTATCTCTCTCACTGAAACACACTTAGACCATTAGGATAATTACCTGTGATCACTGAAATGATAGTGTCAGGGGAGATAAGGACAACAATGCTATTAATCAACACTAAAGCACACGTTAGCAATCAATACATGACCTCCCTTTATCTGCTCGCTACCTGTTTTGTAACTAATCTGGATATTAATGGTATTACAGGAAATGAAGGGCCTTACTTTGAGAAGTCCAGATAAGCTACATGGCCGTGGTAGAAGCCGGGCTTCATCTCTCTCCAGGAGGTGACATTCCTGACAAAGCGCACCTGTAGCCAAAGATAATGGAAATTAATTACGGAGTAGAAGGGAAACTGCAGGAGATGGAAACACACCGTACCAACAAAACACAGAGACAGAGAAGTTCAAATGGCTCCTTTTGTTAAAGACTGATACATTTATATTTATGCTCAAAAGACATTGACCGTCCCTATTTACCTGCATGTTAAAATGATTGTAGTCAAGTATTTGCAGGTTTGTGGACACTGTAAGGTGGTTTTGTGAGAACTCATTGTATTGAAATCATACTGGCTTGAAAAAAGGCTGTTGCGGCAGATGATCTCATAAAGCAGTCAATCAGCTGACTGAGTGGGTCACAGACTTAAAGTGTCAATGCTAAGGCTGTAGGTTTGGTCTGAAAAGCGTGGGGGACACAATGACGTGCTTCAACCTAAAAATAAAAATTAAAAATGTGAATGATCTGTCCTACATTTATACACACTTATACCAGTTTAATTGACAGACAACTTGATTATCCCTCAAACAGAGTAAAACAAGAATAATCATTGGATTAACAAAGTCCTTTAATATTAACTTTCTTTTATGCTGTAATATGAATATCAGTTTGTGAGATAACTATGGCTCAGAATGACTCATCAGCATGGTTCATATACAGATATTTGTGTTGATTTGTCCCCACATTGGAAGGCACAGTTGTCTCGATTGAGAGAGGGCCCACAGTGTCAGACTTTGAGTTAGTAAAAATAGGTTGCACTATACAAGTAAGTTACAATGTACAGTGGATCCAGAAAGTATTCAGATCCCTTCACTTTTGGCAAACTTTATTTATGTTGCAAATATATTAAAATCAAAAACTGAAATCTCACATTTACAAAAGTATTTAGACAATTTGTGGTCAAATGCATCCTTGAGCTGTTTCTAGAACTTGACTGAAGTCCACCTGTGGCAAATTTAATTGTTTAGACTTAGTTTAGAAAGACACACACCCTTGTATATGAGGTCCCACAATTCACATTGCATGTCAGGACAAAAAACAAGCCACGAAGTCCAAGTAGCTCTCTGCAGACCCCTGTGATAAAATTTTGTGGCAATGTATAGATCAGGACAAGATCAGCACAGTGGCCTCAATAACTGGGA
This sequence comes from Xiphias gladius, assembly GCF_016859285.1. Classification (NCBI taxonomy): domain Eukaryota; kingdom Metazoa; phylum Chordata; class Actinopteri; order Istiophoriformes; family Xiphiidae; genus Xiphias; species Xiphias gladius. Next base: position 25,936,789 of record NC_053405.1, on the reverse strand, counting down.
CATGGAAGAAGTTTTGGAACCACCAGGCCTGTCCCTAGAGTTGGCTGTCCAGCCAAAGCGAGTAGGGCCTTGGTCAAGGAGGTGACCAAGAACCCACCGGTCACTCTAACAGAGCTTCAGAAGTTCTCTGCAGAGATGAAAGAACGCGCCAGAAGGCTCACCATATCAGCGGCACTCCTTCAATCAGGTCTTTATGGTAGAGTGGCTAGACAGAAGCCACTCTGAGAAAAGGCACATTGACCAACTTGAAGAACTCACATCATGTGGAAAAAGATTCTCTGGTCTGATGAGACAAAAACTGAACCCTTTGGGTGCAACTCCAAACACTGTCTGGTCAACAGCAGGCACCTAATACCCTCCCTATGGTGAAGCATGGTGGTGGCAGCATCGTGCTGTGGGGGGGCTTCTCAGTGTCAGGGACAGGGAGACTGGTCAGAATTGAGGGAAGGATGAATGTAGCCAAATACATAGAGGTCCTTGAAAAAAACCTGCTTCAGAGTGAACAAGATCTGAGCCTGGGGCGACGGTTCACCCTACATCATGACAGTGACCCAAAGCATAACACCCAAGGGATGCTGGAGTGGCTTCCGGAGCTTGGTTGAACTTAAGAGGATCTGATAGGAAGAATGGGATAAACTGCCCAAATCCAGGTGTGCAAAGCTTGTAGAGACTTGCCCAATAAGATCTGAAGTTGTAATTGCTGTCAAAGGTGCTTCTACAAAGTACTGAATTAAGGGTCTGAATGCCTCTGTAAATGACAGATTTTAGATTTGATTTTTAATAAATAAAAGGTGAAGTCTGCATACTTTCTGAAGCCACTGTACGTTATGTCTTTTTTTTCCTTTTTAATAAAACAAACTATTGTAGTAAGGTCTCCTAACTTCAGACACCACTTAGTGGTAGCTTTCTCTCCCATCTTCTCAAAATGATGCAGAAGAGTCACCTTTAATTCCTGCAACAATGTTTGATTACCGTTGACTGAGTTGTTAAGTAAAGCAGCTGCAACTAAATAAAGTGGCATGTTCAGTGTTAAACTAAGTTACAACTTTTCCCCAACAATGTTTATTACAAAGGTAGGGGGGAAATAGAAGCCTGAATGTCAAATCTGAGGACAAAAAAGTCATACTACACCACCCACTGCTGCTGTTAAATGCTTGACGGCAACTCAGACGGGCAAATCAACATCCTTTTCATCTCAGAGCATCTCTGGGTGGCAGGGCAGTAAGAGGAAATTTTTAGTGAGAGAATCAAACTGAAACTATAAGGGATTTTTAAAAGTGAGGAGGACAGGACCCCTGAGTCCCCAAAAGAAATTACGCCCTGTGTCAACAGTATAAAACCCCCATCATAGTACTCCAATTTACAATATATTTTTGCAGTAATTCGTGGATCAAAATGAAAGGGGTACGTTTCAGCTGCTGATTACTGTCTCACATCAATGTACCGTATAGTACAAATTTCATCAGTTCAAATCAAACAGAACTAATTTCCACCCAATGCTGTTTAACTCTGAATAGCCTCTCTACAGACCGGCACACAACTTCCATTTATTACTGTTATCTTTGACACACATTCCGTGGTTTGAGAGAGTAAAAAGAATGACAAAGTAAAACATATTTACCAGTGTTGGCCAAGCTAAATGCTATTACTGGAAACAAATTTGATTGTTCCTGTAGTAAAATGAGTTGGACTGTGATGTAGCAGCAGACTGATTCTTTCCCCTGGTCTCTGCTTTATCATGTGCAGAGGAAGCAGACTGTTTGTGAGATGGAGGGGGCAGACTGACTGTGAGATGGCAGACCGGATATTACCTTGGCACTAACAGCCAAAAATAACACAAGCATAGCTTTGGGGCCTTTACACTATGTGTCCTAAGTTGCACTGACAGCAGTATAAATGCATCCAGTGTAACAGGCAGTAATGTGTGCTGATGCCACACATGTTCTCTGGAGCTTTTAAAACATGCACAGAGTCTGCATATTTGCAGAAGACAAGACAAAAACGTTTTTTCTAACCAAAACATCAACATTTTTCATCATGTTAACAGTGGAAACAAACACAGAAACATACTAAGACACAGCTCCTGAGCCTACAGATTGTGAGGATCCTTGAGGACCACACAGGACTGAAGCAGACTCTTACCTGCTGGAGTTTGGAGGTAGAAAAAGCTTTTATTTAACAAGGAAGTCTCTTGAGATAGATTACATCTTGTACAAGAGAGACCTGGCCTAATGTAAAATAAGTGTCACATACTGTAGTTACATAAGTACACACATCATTAATTTACAACAAACATATCTGAGATACAAAAGACTGGCTGCAGGTGAGCTGTATTAGTTTTTAATCATTCTTATAAACACATACAGGAAAACATCATTCTAAAGTGTTGACAACAGGCTTAGTTGACTATTCTTGAATTCATGTCTCGTGCAGTTTCATTTGAGCCATTTAAAAAAAAAAAAAAAAATCAGACATATCCTTCAACAGCATAGTGCTTCCTTAAGAATTATGGGAGAAACCTGTTACCTCAAATCAGAGTGGGAAAAAAAATGTTATTTTCATTTTAACCAGGATCATAGAGCCCTATCATTTTCTTATTCTCCAAATTCTTCTACATAACTCACTGACAGATTTGAAAGAGAAGCAGACGATAGACACAAAAATAGAATTTACAGTCACAGACTTAACAGTGCTTAAGAAGTAAATGCCTTGCGCAGATGTTAGGTATGTGTATTGATGAAACAATATAGAAGCCCCTTTATTTTATTTTTTTTAAGCATTAAAGCTCTTACAATCATGTGAAAATGTTTCATGTTACAACCATTACAACCCTGGCCACAACAATGGGCTATTTTCTATTCCAGATTTTTTAGTTGTGATGATCAAAGCGCCCACGAGCCTGTCATAAGCTGAGCATGTGTTGTGCCAACAAAGGACTCGTTGATCTTCGCTTCTTTGTTGTATTATGTAGTGTGATTAGTATTATGACAGAAATGTGCTCTAAATTGGAAGTGTGAGAGGTGGAGTCTAGTTTCTGACTACCATCTTTTATTTGTTGTTCCATAAAGAAGTAAAGTATTTGGAGCTACAGTAAAATAGTTTACATGCTGTAATAAATTCTGACCTTTCATGTTTTTTTTTATGGGATCTTGACATCCCTAGGAGCATGTTCTAGTTTGCAATACTGCTTCTAAATGCAGTAATGGTCCACGTTCTTACCTGGTCTTGTAAAGACAGGACAGGGTTGTTTTTGGTTGTGTTGATGTGCAGGACGTGGAAGTGGTTTTTCCCACACAGGTCGTAAGCAATGTTAGTGAAGGATGTGCTGGCAGTCTTGGGCACTCTGTTGTAGATGATGACCATGTCATCTCTTTCTGGCATAGGTGACAATTCCCGCCCAGCCTCGACACTGTGGCGCTGCTCTACTTCAGCTACCTCGTGTCTGGCAATGGCGCGTTCTGAAGAGGCAGAAAACATGATATTTACCACTACTGATCAGATATATATATACTGTACCTTTGAAGAGACCACCAAATATAACACATTTTGATTGCTGACAAGTGTTTCTAAACCTAATCTATACAATTTTCAATTCTTATGATTATGGACTGGCTACTTTTCTCTGCTGTCTGGATTTTAATAAGCAAGTTAGTTGATGCTTATTGTTACTCTCATATGGCAGCACACACAGCAGGTGTGAGGCCACCAACACAGCAATAAAGACAGAGACAAAGGTACATCTGTTGTATAAATGAACAAGTGGTTTTAAAATTAAGGCCAGCGAGGCTCGTTAGCACGCCTTAATTAAGGAAAACAACATAGTCCTTCAAAACACAATAACATCAAAATAAGCAATTAAGCTTTTGATGATAATACTGACAGCAGGCATAATTAAAAGTGTTTTCTCTCGCTTCTTTTCTCCACTGCAATGTTAATTAAAGCCAATTACAAGAACGGTCTTGTGTGTATCTCTTAGACATGCTTTGTGTCAGTGTAATGCAGGCATGCTGATGCCCAGCCAGCCCTTCAGTGTCTGATATCATGAGGAGAGATAATGCTCAAAGGCTGGTGGCCTTGTGTCTGCAGGCTGTTTATGCCTCTCCATACTTCCTTTTTCTGTCTTGAAGCGTGCTTATGCATTATTATATGACATATGCATTGATGTGCGTCAATTCCAATCAACAGTCAGCTTTAATGAACTGCAATGTGGAAAGTGTTACGATACAAAATACGGCTGTTTATCCAGCAGATGTCCACTTCAAACAAGTACTACTGTACAGCAAACCAAAATTAGCTGATTCTAAAACGATCCAAATCTGGGTTGACTATGTTGCTGCTGATGTCTACAATGTTCCATTGACATTTGAATATCAGTTAATGGATGAGTCAGTTCCGGTGCTCTCATTTTTAGACTCTGGTTTTTACAAGCATCATTCTTAGTCTATTAAACCTACTCGTATCACAGAGTTGGAGTGGAATGAACGGCTGTCTCTCCAGTGGCATCCCGGCCAGCAGTCTACCCATGACATGAATTTAAAGAGAGGCCAAAATTTCTGGAAACAAAATCTGTCTGAAAGTAAATGATTCTTTACCTCCAAGCTCACTATAAGCTAGCTGCAACCTACTGTATTTAATAAATGCTACGGGTCTGCTTTACAGTAGGTGCCACTTCCAGGAGTCCAAAGGAAGAAAAGCCACAGAATGAGCAAGACAGCGTCTCTGGTTGGAAGTCATTCACATTCACTGACTGCAATACAGTGGGCATGATGTTTAGACTGACTGCATATTCATCTAAGAAAAAAAATTCCAGTTTGACAGTTTTTGCTTTTGAATGAAATTTGTAGAGCAATGTATTGAAGGCATACACCGATCCACTTGCCCCACTGGATGTGCTGTGACAGCTGAGACCGATGATGAGGATGTATTAGGAAGAACACCGAAATGATTCACGTCTAGAAGAGAATGTAATATTGTCTTCTGCATTAGTCAATGGCTGCTAATTTAGTGTAAGGCAGGCATTAGTAGCCATTTAAATAATCCATAAGTACTAAGTAAGACATTTGTTTTCTCCAACTTAAGTCTTTGTGTTGACTATACAGACGTTCCTCTACAGCATTATGTGTATGTTCTGTGTGAAAACGGTTTTCAAGCAAATCCTTCAGGTGCCTTACAGCCCGGCACTACACTCCACTCTTCTGCCACCAACATTTTTGCCTGATATATTTATTAAAGACTCAAACAGCACTTTGCAAGAGCACGATAATGCAAAGCAATAACCGCCTGTTTGAAAAAGTTAACCACCTGTGTTTTGGTCTTACCGAGTTTGGCTCGTGACTCCTCCAGATTCTGGATCTGGTTCTCAATAAAGAGCATCGCCACTCCAAAAGCCAAAACAGCCAAAAGCTGGGTCTTGGGCGGCATCATGATCCTTAGAAGCCCCATCAATCAACCACATGAATCATACCGCGGACACTTTACAGTGAAGGGTCTCAGGTCCACTGCGAATGGCTAATCCAGCTAAGCAGCTGCTAGTTTATGACAATTTAAATGGACTAACTTTAAGCAAATCAAAAAAAAAACAAAAAAACACTAAGGTTAACTGTTTAGCGCCATTAGTTGTTATAGAGATTGGCAGCCGTACACTAGCATTAACTTAACGTTAACCAAATCTAATATAAGATGTAGTCTCTACTAATTAACATTATAAAGCCACGCAAAGCGCTTGCTAGCGTATTTTAAATATGAAGACGGTGGTCACTCCGCGTTTTTAATTCGCGCTTGCTTTCTTTTAACCCGGCCGAAAGCACGCAGACTCCGAGAGGCTCCATCCATTTAAACACGACTTGAAACTGGAGGGACAGAAATCGTTAAAAGCGACTCCAAACTACAGTTATTAGCAGCAGTATGTGCAGTAGCCTGATGAAGGAAGTAGCATTACTTGAGTGTAGCTTCTTCTTCTTCTTTTTCTTCGTCGGGTTTACCGGCGGACCTCCCCCCAACCAGTGTTAAAGATGCAAGGCGCCACCTACTGGACCGGAGTCTGTATCATTATACAAATCGGTAAATAAAATGCATAAATGGAGAAAAAATAGAAACAAAAAATTAAAAGGCAAGGCTAAACCTGTTCTCCTGTCCAGAACTATAATCGTGATGCACTGTCTGAAGCTTTTCATTTCCTCTGATCTATCACCTGCTCTCGCTCTATTCCTGCCTTGCCTCATTAATCTCATCACGTCTCCATCTCTTTCCTTATTAAAATGCAGAACTAGTTTTCAGTCTTCCAGTACATTACACCACTGACACAGATTTTATGGCCTCTCTCCAATTAAATAAAGAGAGGAATGAAACATTGCCAGGCCTTGAGAACTATGTTCGTATAAGTCCTTGGGGTCCAAGCGCTGTCTCTGGTGGTCAGCAGACATGAAACAAAACAACTTACAAATGCTGGTGGTGGTGATCTGACGTTCTCTGACACAGTTTCATTGAGAATGATACACCTACCCCCTGGAGAGTGTTCCTGACCTGGTTTGATGTAGTGAAGGAGGAGTGTTTGGCTGAGCCTAAAGTTTCTGCTCCATGATAGGTTTGCTTTGTTTTTTCAGTCTAACAATGGCCTCTTTCATTTACATCGACACCTCTTTGAATTCGGTATTGAGGGTTCCAATGAACAGCAAGCAAATGCAAATTCAACACTTGGAAACAACTCCAGACCTTTTATCTGCTTAATTTGTCATGAAATAATGAGGGAACGGGCCAGACCTGGCCATGAAACTGATCCTCAGTTAATTGTCCAATTACTTGTGAGCCTCCGAAAAATCCATTGTGGCGGCATAAAGAGGCAAAATTACGAAAAGTGCGTCATTGTCCAAATACTTATGGACCTAACTAATATTTGAATATGATATTGCCTATACAATTTTAGATTTTATTAGAACTTGAATGAACATAAAGTTCTAAACTACTATGATGAACAAAATCAAAGTCGGGTATTATTAAAAGAAATGTGTATTCGTGAAAACCAAGCATCTGAATGTAGCTTTGGCAAACATTTCACAGAAACTGCACTGAGAATAATGTGGGAGGAACTAACAGTTACTGATATACCAACATGGGGAAGTATTTGATCTTATCTTGGAGCTGATCACAGCCTCAAAGTTCAAACAGAAGCCCATACTCTGCTGGGTACACCTCTGATTACAGGTGTGGTCGTCTCAAATAAGTTTGCTTCCTCATCCACCGTGAGGAGGGGAAGTAAATTATCAGAAAATTGGGGATGTATCAGGTAACGATAAGTTATCTTCTTATTTATTTTTTTATCTGTGTTTTAAATCATGACAACTCCAGTTTGGTATGTACTGCACAGAAAACCTTTCAGAACATGTCACTCTCTGGCCATACATGCAACAACACAAAATGCTCTGCGGCCAAATGGAGGAAAGTATGAGAAATATAACCTACTATATCTTAAAATGTTCACCTTCAAATGAACCATTACAAAATGACCTCAAATTCACTCGTTTTCAAACCCTGTGTAATAATACAGAGATGGGATCTTACTTATAGTATGTGTGATGGGGGGATGCCCTGTGTGATGTCTTGTTGGTCCCATGTGGTGACTCTCTATAGTTTGCTCTATAATCGATCTTTGATTATGTTCGAAGAGTCCTGAACTGTACGTATTGAGAGGTAACTGTGTTTGTTTTTCCCATTTTTTTCACCTTTTTTTTCTTTGAACCAACCAGATCTACTGTATGAGCTGGTTATATGTACTGGATTTTTGGTGGGACAGGTGTCTGAGGATATATTGATCATATACTATTTGTTGTAATGCATATGAGCAACGTGGGTACATAGTTACACAATTCATTCAGTTGCTGCCCTGCAATAAGATCCAGATTCATGAAAGTTATAATGTTCAGTTATTGTTGACACTAATTCAAAGATTTGTCGTGTTACCTGTATAGTCATTTGGGAGAATGCGGGTTTCAATAAGTCAAAGGCTGAAATCCAGGCTTCAGTCTCATCGCGTCCGAGACTGATTTTCACTGCAAAATCAGCCCTCTCCTGATCGTTCTGATGTGAACCAACAGCACAGCCGTTTAGCAAGTCTGTAAACTTGTTGCCAGCCGCAACACAATGGCGGGAATTGTTTTCACCTTGTGTGTCTGTGTGTTTGTGTGTGTGTGAGCGTAATCATGGTACTTTGGCAGGTGTTTATACTGTCTGTCTGTCTGTCTGTCTGTTTGTTTGTCCGTCTGTCCTTCTGTGGGAGGATTTTCTCACTGCAATAACATCACAACCGTGCAAGATAGAGTCACAAAACATTACAGCTGTGAAGCTGAGATCAAAATGAAGGCCGGGATTCAAAGACAGGTGTGGTCCGAGCAAGGGTGCCAGGAGTGCGTGTGTGTGTGTCTGTGTGTGTGTGTGTGTGTGGGGGGGGGCTATTGCACAACCCCAAGTGTCTAAGACTTAAACATTTAGAAGTGTGATAATATTGTACTTTTTTCTCATGCTCTTTAATGTGTATATTGTCACTGATGAGATTAATGTGGATGAGCTTGATCTGGTGTGTCCCAGCCCCCACCCACAGCTGCCCAGCTCCATTGTTTCACTACTTGCCTTCAGGGTTTGTGTTGCCTAAGCTGGAACACAGCTGTTGTCTGAGCTGGAACCATTTTCCATTGACAACATCAACTGTAACCGGAGCTCCATTTTTATCCTGCATAACTTGTCTCTTGTTGCCTGATTCTTTGCTACTGGAGATAATACAGGAGCTGGAGGACAGTCGTCAGCTCTCTATCCTTGAATCTGACAAAGATTGCAGCATTGGAAGCTGAACATTGTAATGTCATACTCAATGAGACAACATATACTGTAATGTGATTAGTTTAAAACTGCACCAAATTTTTGCAACTTTGTGTCAGTTTAAGAACATTTTTGAGCAAAACAAAGAAATGAAGAGGCTCTACTCTTTATATTAAAGTCCTCCTAGATTTACCAGCCAGGAGCACATAAAAAGTCCAGTGAATTTTGTGTAAGGAAAGCACTAGCAAATTTTCTTATCACATTTTTTCGAATTATTAAACCACTAGCAAGAGTCAACAGTAAATGGAATGAAATGAAAAATATGTTTTTCAATTTTTTTTCATTCGGATCAGCCAGTTCTTATTAATTATGTTAATAATTCAATGCAAATTTCTGTAATTGGAAAATTGGCTGCTCGGAATTAGCTTTAAGCTCACTCTGGTACAATACATCAAATGGTGACATCGATGTTTAATATTGTTTGATATTGTACATGGTCCCTAAATAAATAAATAATGGATCTCAATATATGAGAATATGTAGAGCTAATTTCTCTCCTTTAATTTATGATCTTACCAACATTTTACATACAAACTTCATAATCACATAGCACGTTCCTACAAATACATGGCCTTCGTGGAAACAGTTTGCCACAGATTAGTTGGGACTAATCTTGTAAATGGTGGTGATTGTCGGGCTCCCAAGAAACAAGTGCCAAGCACCAAAATGTGGCGGATGGCGGATAAGACCAAGGTCCCAGATTGATCTGGAAAATGTAAGAGAGTGGCAAGATAAAGAAGGACCCCTGAGTTCTGATACACCTCTTTGCTTGTAGGAGTTAAACATAAAATGCCTCACCATGCTCACCAGGCTCTGGCAGAGCGGCGATTGTCTCTTAGCCACCAGATGGTGGAGCCAGAGTTCCATGGATGAAGCCATATCGGTTGGATTTACATCGTCCAACCTCAGCAAGAAAAGGGACTTTTTTCATCTGAGTCAACCGGAAGGAAAAGTCAGCAAACTCAGTTTTACAGAATCATCATGAGTGCCAAATCTGAGAAGCCCCGAGTTTAGGCCTTGTTAATAGATGAGGATGATAGTTCAGACAAAAGACCAACGTGCAGTGATGCATTAGAAATTAACTAAAGGACTGATATTAACAGTGGCCAATTTTGTACAGAAGCAGAGAAGGATCTTAAAAAAGGTCTGTCACATTTTCTTAATGCAGAGCCTTTACTTTGCTACAATTCATAAGACACTTACAGACTCTCTTTTAGAGACTTCCATTTATGGCTTTATTAAGAAATGTGACTTCATGCACATCATCTAAACCCCTTTTAAGACATATCCCAGAAGAGTGACGGAAACTGTGTTGCCTTAATCTCAAAGACCAGTCCGGATACACGCACAGCACACACCTGACCAGTGAACAAGGCTTACATCAAAGATGCGGTGTCTCTCTTTATTCAATTACCATGAAACAATGTGAGGATTATTTTATTTATCACACGCTGCTAGAGGGCTGGAGATAACAGGTTACTACCATGGATAAACTGATGACTACTGCATTTTCTCTCGATAACACTGATAGGATAAACAACAACACTATCATCAATATGGGTTTTTGTTTTAAATGGTTTGATCCTCACTTGTATGACGCAATTCTGGTGAACAGTGGATGTAATTTAATTTTCTCCCACTCATTTAAAATGTGCAGTGTTAATCATATTAAATGTTTCAATTATATTCTGAAACAGTCAGTGTTCCTGAGACACCATAAGTACAACACATGCTAATCTAATAAAACTTGCCAACTGAATTAAATAAATAAAAGTGTTGCGTATGTCTATAGTTAACAGTGTAAGTTTAATAACACTTATAAAAACGTGGCAATGTCTTGGCTAGTAAAGACTAGTAATGTATAAATCTGTGGCTAAGAAGCATACGTAGCAGCTCCAATCAAAAGGCATCAACTAGCCTATGTAAAAAGGATGAAACAGTGGCATCACAAGCTGACTGATAAACGCTAAAAATAGTAGTTTTAGGGGCCCAGGGGTATATTAAACTTACCAGACAGTCCTTGTTAATGGAGGTATGACTTTTCCTTATTGATATATACATACACGGTAAAATGCATGGAGAAAAAAATGCTCGTATCCAGTTAAGCTAACCTTAAGAATGTTATTTGGTCATTTAGGCTAGCGATATTGGCATATCTTTTTGTAATTTATGATACATGGAATTAATTTTTGTAAAATGTAATTCCACAGCAGTTTACATGTTTACATCATTATTAAACATAATTTCGAAACCATATTGTCAACCATATATTACCACTTTTCCTCTCCATTCTAAACGTGTAATATATTAGCGTTTTTTCTTTTTTCAGATAGCTATGCAACGTTTGCATCTGGCAGTTACTGGGTGTAAATTTTCACTAACAGCTAATCACTACATGAGAAAAACTGTTTGTGTGGTGTTACCTTATTTAATTTAGTGATTCTTACGTTACGTTATACCTGGACTTTGGGTTTTTAAGTTCGAACTTACAAACAGCTGGCACAACTCACTCCAGGTTCTGCCATTATCCTCATTTTGTGTTACATGTGGTTGTAAATTTTGAGTTAGACAAAGTAATAATCACCTTTGTTTTTATTTGACACAAAAGAAAAAATAAGACATGAATCACAAAACAGCATTTGGTAATTAAGGGTTATATAATGATATTGAAAAAATATTTAAAAACACCTTAAATGTTTAGCAAGTCTGTCAAATCAAAAAGAGAAGTTAAAAAAAAAAATACACTCTTTGCATTAATCAGGGCAATAAAACACGAGAAAACTCATGGATCCGTACAGAACTGTAGAATATAAAAAACAGACAGATAGACAGACAGACAGACAGACTACACATAGTCAAATCTCTGGTTCGACTGCCTTCCATCCATACTCTGAGCCTTGTAGGAATCATTGTAGGCTGGATGTGGTCTGGTGTCTGACTTGTAGATAGTGTGGTGAGAGGCAGCTTTGTAAGCCATCCCATCATACCTGAAGAATATCAGAAAATAGTCCGTTTCAAATAAAAGACAGAAAAGAACAAAGATTAAGAGTCTAGTTTGAAGACTTTTTGCACCCTGGAGGGAATTATGACATCCAGTCTCACACCAGCCCCAACCTTCTCATATCGGGACATTCCACCACCAAAGTGAATATTAAAGAAGTCAGAAAGAACATGACTGAAAACAGATGTAACCAGGAGAGGAACCAGGAGAGGAATACAAGACTCTTTGTGTATTGTTTTGCAAGCAGCCTCGTAAGCAGTTGCAACTCTCTATTATATATGCAGAGAAAAAAAATACAGACACCAAAAGACTTGCGTTTGCATTTTGCTGAGTATGTGTCCTTTACCCCATAGAGTGCAAAACTATATCCACACCCATATATTGTTGTCCAGTGACTGAACATACCGTTGCTTCCCCTCTGGAGCCATTCCGCGGCAGGCCAGACACATAAAGACACCTCCAATGACCAAGATAGCTGCACCGATCCACCCCACAAAAAGAGCTGGGCCAAAAGTATACCTGAGAGAAGACGATAATCATGGTAAAAATTATTTAAACTGCTGTAGGAGATAACACATTACAGTATACAATCATCTTAATTGATGTTTACCTTGGAGTCAGAGCTCCTGTGAGTCCACCAACGCTCGCTCCTCCATACATACTGAACCCCCCATCGGCATACGTTGTGAACCGAAAACTTTGCACAATCAAGTTAGCAAAGGCTGACACCCCAGCAATGCCACAGACACCTACATTTTTAACAAACAAAAAAAGAATTAGGGCAAAGTGGTTTGGCTGCAATATCAGAGCTAGACACTGTGAGCAAAGCATTACAGCACCTGCAAGAAGAAACATGATCCCGGCTGTCAGAGTCATTGTGGCTTTGATGTTGTCCTCCATGTTCCCCATTCTCAAGCACTTCAGTGCAAATATGGCGATCAGACAGCCGATGGCTCCAAGAATGATACCAACAATCATCAAGGCTCGGACGGCTTGGAGCAGAGCTGAAGGTCAAAGTTATACAATTTAGAAAATTTCTCATTACATCATCTTCTCGACAAATTGATTTGCAACCTACCAATGTAGAGTGGTTGATAGTGACATGAGCACATTTACTTAAGTTACAGTTTTACTGTTTTACTATTGTACTTGGACTTATTGGAGTATTTCCATTTTATGCTACTTTACACTTGAAGTCAACTATATTTTAGTGGGAAATATTGTACTTTTTACTCTGCTATTGACAGCTTAAGCAAATGGTTTTCTTTTCAAGTTAAGATTTTACTAACAAAAATATGATTTTTAGAGATGAAAGTAGCCAACAGGAAATAAGGTAGTAAAAATAGATTCACCTCTACCAGCTGCGACATTAAAATGCTGTTTACACATTAATACATCAGTATTTATAAAAATATAATATACGGTACATTCAGTAATAACATAATATTCTGAAAGGTTCCGTTATACATAGTGAATAATCTACTTTTAAAACATTACGTATATTTAGCTGATAATTTATTTGTTTTAGTTTAGTAATATTTTATAAGAACGACTTTTCCCTGTTTTGGAGTTTGTTTTGTTTTTAATTTATCGTGTGGTTTTACTAAAGTAAACGATCAAAGTACTTCTTCCGCCACTGCCAATGGGCAATAATCACACAACAATAGAAATTATTTTTAGTCCTAAGAATATTTATCAACTAAAAACAACAAAAAATACACCACCAGGCATCACCAGGAGCATCAGGTAGAATGAGCAGCCATATTTCCACAAAAAGGGAGAAATGTTTTGCATTTTCTTTCATCAGCGATGGAAGGTCAGTTTGTATTAATTCATTCATTCAAAAAAAAACTTTTCTTGTCTCACATATTGTCCATTTAATAGGACCATTTCATACGAAAGCAGTTTAAGCACATGAATAAATCCTTACACATATACAGTACTTACTGTATACACAGGAGCAGCAAGGTATTTTACTTTAGGATAGTGCTAAAAGGTCTTCAGATCACTCTTAAATGAACTACTTGAAATGCTGGGTCAGAATCTCCTAAAATATTTTTTTTTTTCAGCAGTGACAAATTAGTTTTACTGATGCACATGTACATCAAGAATATGCTTTAAAAGAGGCCTAGAGAGCTCAGCACTCATGGCATTCACTTTCAATTAGAGCAAAAAAAAGTGAGTTAAGAAAAAAGAACATTGCAATTATGTTTTTTTCCAGCAGCAGTGATATAAAAATTCATATATCAAAGCACCATGTATTAAATCATTGACCTAAATGCCATCCTTCCAAGGCCAAAGATATTGTACCTGTATTATTCTAGACTTAAGCCTTTAAAACCTTATATACAATGTGCTCTACACTACATTCAGCTGTTAAGTACAGAGTGTGGAAATGTACTTTACATTGTGTGACACTCCGGTAAAGCTTGTGCTTGCTCAGCTAAGCTTTGGATGTTTCATCAAATTTCCATTTGATTCCGGAGAGACACCATCTTTTCTGCAGTCGACTGCATTTTATTGCAGTGGGGGAGATGGAGAAAATCTGCCCTAAAACCTTCCAAATATTCTAAATTACCTTCCGAGGTCCTTTGGAAAATGTTCTCTTAATCCAGCCTGGTGGAGAAATATTCGATATATGTCTTTTTTTCCTAAAAGTGTAAATCTCTTACCTGGCAGTCCTAGAATGGTGAAATAAGGCCTACACTGTGTTGTGCCGTATGCTGTCCCTACACATGAGTTCCACAACCCAGAGTAGGTGTAAACATTTGTTACAACTGTAAGAGATCGGTCTTGTAAGCTCCACATGTCCATTGCTGTTGCTGCCGATACTAAAAATTGCCCCAACAAAGACAACATGAATCCTACTAACTGAATCATTGAGGCAGCCATTTTAGATGTCCCGCTCAAACAAAGCTACCACCAGTCACAGAGTCATGAAATGGCAGTGTTGGTGCTGCTGCTTATCATTATGTATGCTTCAACAAGGAACAGGTCTTATCAGATGTTTACCTAAAATTTCATTAGTCTTTGTCCCAGTATCGGGAAACAGTGATTATTTTATTTTTTCCCCTAATAATTAACCTATTTTCCAGTATAAAACAAATAAGAAACTGCAGCTCTGTAGATTTGGTCTAATACTTGTTTTTGATGATTTTTTTCTGTTCAACCCAACGAACTATGTAAACATTTTCTCCCCTTATTGAGCCATAAAGTAATTTCTTCCACCACATGCTGCTTCTGTTTTGCTAATGACAAAATAAAGCATACCTGGCAGTCCCAGAATGGTGAAATAAGGTCGGCACTCTGTGAAGCCAGAGCTCTGCCGAACACATGACCTCCAAAGGCCTGAATACGAGTACACTGCTGTCACGGGGTTGTCGAAGAGGTCTTCCGTCGCCCACTGGTCCATCCCTGTCGCAGCGATTATTCCCGCCACCCCCAACAAACTCAGGAGGAAGCCCATCACCTGACAGAGAGTGGCTGCCATGGTGCTGTCCCTTCTGTAAAAAAAATCTGTCTAGAACTCTGGATTCGAAAAGTAACAGCCTCTCCACAGCGCTGCGGCTGTGTGTTTGAATATGATATCAGCAGGTGCGAAGTCAAGAAGGACTTCACCAGTGACCCTATTTGTTTGCACATAGCCCAGTCATGTAGACAAGATGTTGGGCGGAGCATATCAGTTTCAGTTAAATATGATTAATGTTGCCTACTAATTCTGGTAGGTAACATGGACGTGATGAAGACGCCGACAGAACATCATTTAGAGTCACTTTAGCCTTTTTTCTTTAATGCAAATCGTGTTGGTCAAAACCCTCAGATGGCCACATCAAGCTTAGCCTGACCATAAGGGTGAAGAGTTTTCACAACTGCTACATTGATTATACAGCTCACTCAGGGGTTTCGCTGCTACAGCCTTAATCGGTCTGATATGACCAGTAGCTTATGGTTTCGATCGCTAGCTAACGTTAGCAAACTTGAGATAGAAACAGGTGCGTAACTGATACTACTAATTCAGTTCAGTGACTAACTTTATGCTTCTTCTCTAATTGTGCTAGTGTTACACTATATTTTAGCATTTACCATTATCCTTTAATTATCACTTTTGGCCACAGTGATCGCTGTTTGGAAAAAGTTATATCATATCGAGTCATCTTGACAGTGTGTCCTGTTTACAGCGTCTTGTACATAGTCTGATGGTGCGAAGCCTAACTGTGGTGGTATGTGTCAATACCAGGGAGGATATTGAGAGATGTAGGCTAAATATGTTCTCCTACTTCCTGCTAATAATTGCTGTCTACCAAAATTGGAACACTCAGGTAACACTCACATTACACTGTGTTGAGTATAGTTTTCAGGATTTAAAAAAAAAAAAAAGTACAGAAACAGCTTTCCTGAAATAAGGCATTGAAACATTTTATCAGCTCTCATGATTGCCATAAAGACTACTTTCAAGAGTCTTTAAAGTTATTTTTGCCATAATTCTGCACAAGTTTGTATCTTAAATCTGTAAAAACTTTTCCATTTTAGAGGCTTAAACTTTGCAGATTAAATGTTGTTCTATGCCTTGGCCACGCTATGTTAAGCGATACTAAATGACCCTGTTGTTGGGGTGGGTGCTCTGAATCTTTGTGGCACCAGCAGCCAGTCAGGAAAAAGTAAATACTGATATGATTGTAATGAACTGAAACCTTTTTTGACTGTGGCTGATATGTTGAGGGGAATGGAATTGAAACTGGGTTGGGGCTTTGTTCAGTGTGCACAACACAACTTGTACTGATTAATATGTATAAATTATTTTAAACAAATATAACTGTACCTTGCTTAACTCAAGAATCAATGTCCGATGTCTCAAGACCTGTATAAAAGTTGTGTTATAGTTTCAGATATTCTTCCCCCTTCATGCAGCACTCTTGTTTTTTAAAAATGAACAATAATAATTATTTAATAGTTCATTATGCAAAACCTTTAAAAAAAAAAAATCAGTTAAATTAGACAGTGTTTCTGAATGCTGGTGGTAAAAAGAAGTATTCCCAGACATAAATTAATTATCTAATTAGCTAATAATAAAATTATGTTTAGTAATTTGAGAATGATATGATATGACATGGGAAATATATATATACCTAAAAAGTAACCAAAATTTCTAATCTATTTTAATTTTACAAATTATTTCCAGAATCTCAGCATTCACCCTCACTGCAAGAACTGATAAGGCAAATAGGTTAACTCAATATGTTTAGAGAAAGACTTGGCCTTTCGGATCACTCTTTGCACAGTAAATCACTGATGAAAGTATTGTGAAACTAGTCGAAATGACTGAACCAGGAAAGCATATCCCACACACTCACACAGGCAATGTGATTTGATCACTGTCAGTAGAAATAACAGTAGCCTGCTACATGCTGCACTGATGATTTTTGGTTTCTGCCTCACAAAGCCATTTGTCCACCAGCAGGCTGAACCTTAAGCAAACAACTTCTCCAGCATCTGTAGGAGCCACTGTTTACTTATCACGAGCAGCCCATTGAAATGCACATGAAAAGACAAGCCACTTCTCTCAAATCTATATACCAAGAAGCTACAATCATAAGACTACTTTGCTGCAATTTTGCTTTTGGTTTGGTATGAATAAGAATTCATAAAAATCCAATGGAAATCCAGAATTTTTTCAAAGAAAATTTTCAGGAAAAACAGAATATTTCTGGCTGAATTAAGGGGAAAATGTATAGACAGGAATATTTCCTTTCACGGAATTGCAAAGCCATGAAAAACACCTTTTACTTGATAAATCTGATATAGCTTCAATGAATAGCAGGAAAAAGCCAATACCGAATATGCTGCAGTCAGAGAATATGGAATGAGATCATTTTAAAAACCTTTACCTTTACCTACTGTAAACACAACAGGGACACATGATTACCTTATGAAAATGACATGGCAATTATTTTTGGAAACAGTTTCCTATTTACATGTCAAACAGAAATTTGACATGCAACTGTTTGGAGTTGCATTTGTGCATGAATTATGTACATAAGGCCAATATTTACTGTTCTGTTGGCTCTATTTTAGTCTATGGCAACTCAGGAAATATCTACAAGACTCTGACAAAGTGGTGTGACCTGCAAGGCAGGGGTCACATGACTGACCAGGGTAGCTAGTTAGCAAGTCTGGCTAGTATGTTTACTGTTGGCTGATGGGCTTTTATTAGAATGTTATTGTATACACCAGCTTCGGGTATGACAATGTTGTTCTAAAGGTGTGTTCAAACAGAAAGTAAAGATAATTTTCAGCTTGCACCATTGGTGAGAAAGTGACCACTACATTGTTTGTGTTTATTTGCCCCAGATAGCCGACATACGAACTGTATGTTAGCTGTAGGCTTGCTAGTTACAGATGCACCAACCGCGTGTGTGGGAGTGTGAATGCTTTTGTGTTTGTGTTCAGCTCCTGGCAAATTTGCATCTAATGGTGTCTTTAAATTTATGCAATTGCGCCCCCCCAAAAATTTGCTTCACGCTGTCTTTAACACAAAGTGATTATTAAAAATTCTAACAATGGATACATTTCAGATTGTGATTTGATTATCCAAAATGTCACTGGTCATCTGTTGTCTACAATGACACCGAGCTGTGTCTTCTTCATTATTTTATTTCTTTAGAAGATGTTCTGAACACAGCCGGTGGAAGTTTTTTGCTGGTTGACTCACACATTAAAGAATTTTTAGGAAAATGATGTGATAATAACAAAACTGTAATACAGAAACTTGAAATAACTTATTGTCTAGTTTGTTTCTCTCAATATTATCATTTTTATTTTAGGAAATTTTAGACTTGTTTGAATCACAGTTTGTCAAAAGTCCATAGAGGTGAAAGAACAAATAAATGCGGCAGGTTGATTAATAGAACTCCAGCTTGCTTTTCTAGCGCATGCACAGTTGTTGTGCTTGTAGTGTGCACAGTTCGCGCAGTCTCAAATTTTAGGCTGCAATAGATGTGCGCACAGGGGTCCATGATGACCCTCGCAGACTCGAGGGTTGTACGCAGATGATTAAAGTACTTCACGTGGACTTCTGCGACCTCACAGACACCGAAACCACAAATTGCCCATTACAGTACAAGTAGACAAGCCTTCTAAAAAGTAGAAACTGTCCTGCCTCCTCTTCTTGTCTGTGCAAGCAGCTAATTACAACCCGTAGTTACGTTTTGTTGTCAGGTGACCTCTAGCAGCCGTAGTAATTATGACGGGGGCAAAGGGGGGAAGTTAGGTGATGTTTATAGAGTAGTATATATATAGCGCACATTTGGAGGAGGTCCAAGTGGATGGATAGGTTGAGGTGGTGATTGTTGAGGTTGGAGGACTTGTTGGAAAAGTACTACTAATAAATAAAACCTTTGGCGGTCTCTATTGATAACCCTCGCCTTGCAGGTCGCAGCAGTTTCGTCAAAAGTCTCTAGCGCATTACAGTTTTCTTTCACTTTAGCTGCTGTATGTTTCACTATTGTTGACCAGCTCGACGCTAACTTTGTCTGCGTGCTGTTTGGTGCTGGGCAGGTAGTGTAGAGTGGGTTTATCAGAGCCTTTTGAAATAAGGCTGCCTGCTGCGTCTGAAAACGACACTAATGAGAGCAGGGACAGTGAACCGTAACAGTAGGTAAAGTTGTGGGCTATAAAATCCACACAGTGAGTCAAGAGATGTTAAAGAAAGAGACTGGATAGAAAGAGCTACACTGCCTCCCTATGGCTAAAAACACTGATTAGAGCTTTGCAGCAACTTCAGTGGAAACAAAAGATAAAAAACTGTATATAAGGGGCTAAACTTGATAGTCATCCCGAAATTCATATAACAGGGCATGTAGCATAATCAGGTGTCATTTTCACTAATTTTGGTTAAAAAAAAAAAAAAAAAAAGTTTGGGTGACAGACCTTGAAAGAAAAATTTCCACACCAACTTCTATTTTGAACCTCAGTCAAGAGCTCCATTACCACTCAGGCAACAAAAAGAAAACACTAGAAAGAGATGTGCTGAAATGATGAAAGGCTGTCTCGGAAAATGGTAGAAAAATGGGCCATTTACTTTCGTCCACCTTTTGGGAGTCTAAATGGATTTTTATTCAGCAATCGGTGCAATGTTGGCCGACGCACACTAGAGGGCAGAGTGAGTGCAGAGAACACAGGCTGCTGTCACAGCAGGGAGCAAACTTGCTGGGAGTGCGATAAGGAGGCCTTTCACGTAACAAGGCCTGGGGAGAATGTGCTGTTTCTCTGAGGGCATCGGGAACTTATAAAAAAAATATGAGCAGGTCAGGAGGAGGACGATCAGGATTTCAGTACATATTTCCCTCTATGAATAAGGGTGCATGTGCCAGAAATCAGTATGAATTAACAGTGTTATACTATTTGCCCATAAAAAGCTGATATAATGTGTGCCAGAAGGCAGACTGAGTAATCTAGTTGTGGTAAATGAGTCACATGAGTTCCAACTCTCACCCACTTCAAACCTCCAAACAATGAATACTACCTGGGCAGCCGGGGAGACGAACACAGCCCCCACAAATCTGTTACATTTGAAGAATGAGAGAAAACTTCAAAAATCCCTGAGCAATTAACCAATCACAGTCCAGCAGGACAGTGTGACAGAGTGCACACATCATTGGTCGACAGGCTCGCATCCGTTATGCTTTCAGTGGGGCGAGATCTAAATTAGAGAGCCAATTAACTCTGCTAATAGCCCTCTCCTATTTAATCTGGAAGACAATGGGGATTGAAGAAGAAGCTTTTACAATATCCTCTTTCTGCCACGATTCTGAGGGTCTGCGTTTGCCTCCTTGTTTTCACTTCAATTAGCCCAGTGCTTTCTATGATTAAGTACCTATAATTATTTTTCAATTAAGGCTTTGATCTGGTGTGTACTGTATACAGCTCCTTAGCGTGCCTGGAAGAATGAGGATGAAACAGTAAATTTGTTCCCTTCTGTGTTGTGTTGATGAGGGTGCAAGTGAGATTAAGCTTGCATAACTGCTTGGAGAGCCGCTGCAACCGCGGAACTTGATCAAACATCGACAAGATTTTTGCTCTTTCCAGCATTAAACTTTTTTATTTTCTCAGGTTCTTCGACAGTGATAGAGCTATTCCTGCTAAATTCATCACAAATCTGTGTTGTTAATGAGAGAATGACACTCTTCTTGTGATCTTACTTGCCATCATGACAGCATTTTCATGATTTCCATCACGCTCGTGTATTTTACAGGTTTCCAGCGGGCTCCCCTGTCTCCCAGGAAAGATAGTTTTCCCGGCCATAAAGCACTTAGGAATCAGTATGAATGGACCAATCAGTAGCTGTGCCCCAGTTTCACACTAAATTCTAACTGTAAGAAAGTTTGGCGTGTAGTGCGTTCACACCAGAAAAGTAACAAAATCAAAAGTCAACATTCATATTAAAAAACACATGATTTCTGAGCGTGCTGTAGATGGACAATATACTCCCACAATGCAATGCAGGAGTTACTAATAGCTGCCAAAAATTACAATATACGGACGGTAAGAAAGCTCCAGAAATATCATGGAAAAGAACATAATTTAGGATTAAGTATTCAGAAAATCATTTTACTTTCTCTGAAGTTTAGGGAGTGGCATTCTTATCTCGAAGCTTGCTTCATTATGTTCACTTTTTTTTCTTTTTTTGTAATTTTTTTAATTAATTTTTAGATATTTATATTTATTTACTGATGTAGGCTATTAATTACCACATCCACATAATTTTTAAGCTTATAATTTATTGTTTTTGGTTTCATGATTAACACTGTTTTTTTCTTCTACTATCTAATGTGTGTGTGTGTGTGTGTGTGTGTGTATTGTTTTTTGTTTTTTTTTGACCTGGACAGTGACCTGCTGAATACTATTGCCCTTGCTGAGATACATAAAGTTGTATCGAATTGAACTGGGCTGCACTGACGTCCAACTGTGTGTGGACTGCATCATCTCGTGTGAGTTTGTTGATGTTTTCATATACTAACTGCAAAGCAGTATATTATGACAATCAGTATGTAGTACAAACTATACAGTTGTGCTATAGTCCATGGTATAAATCAGGTACATACCGAACCTACTGCAACCTGGGGGAAAAGACTTTGCCTTTTTGTCTTAAAGCACAGTTTTACTTTACAGTTTGTTGTCTGGTATGAATATTTGACCTTTTTAGTTTATATTATGTCATAATTAAGACAGCTATAGCATTGAATAAATAATATCAAACACTCACTGCAATAGGTGTCACCACTGATTATCGAGTTCAAGTTGCATAACATGCATTGAGACTTTAATATAAATTACTGGTGGTTTAGTAACAGTTTGCTCGTATTTGCACTTGAACTTTATAATTTCCTAACACCCCAGGAAACTCTTGGGTGTTACACCAAACCAAAGGTAAAAATCAGTCAGCACAACAAAACAAAATGTGTTGGTAAATCAAACAAAACAAGCAAAGGTGTTTGATCCTGTCGTGCACAACAAGGTACTTAATAACACTTACATGTTGTTATAATTCCTCAGTTTACCTAACTACCTGACCTGGAGGGTAGATCAAAAGCGCAGTGACGTGCGAGGGGAAAATGACAGTCTGGGTTAATTATCTGAAAAGCTCTAAGGATTACAGGAATTCACAATAAAATGCAACCGGGAGGGTGGCGGAGAGGCAAAATGTGCTTTCTGGAGGGATCTAATACTAAGACTCACCCAAAGAGAGGAGCTGTGTGAATAGTCAACCTCTGATATAAATGTATGTTTTTTGACTATGCATAAACAAAAGAGGTCATACTTCTTTAATGTTACTTAACAAAAGTAATAAAATATCCATAATGGCTTATAAAGGTTTTATTTCAATTGGTTCCCAGTGTAGGAAAGTTCACCTCAAAATAGTAAGCATGCATAGGAATGAAAATGAATTGAAAGCAATACAGATACGGACGCATCCTACCTTCACAACCTATTAAAAGTTTTCAACAAAAAAAAAAGTACATTTATGAGCATGTAAGAGTTTGATTTCCATTATGTTCAGGCCTGCTTCCTGTATTTGAAACTTGGACTAGCAGACGGTGCGAAACAGAAATCCATTGAGAGGCCAGTAATTAACTCCTTTACTGTAATTAAAACACAAGAGTGTCTTAAGGGTGTCAGGCTCCTAATGAGCTGTGACACTGTAGAGGCTCCACGTACCCAAAACTGTACTGTCACTGTGCGCTACCTATTTGCAGACAGTTCTGCACAGTGCAAAGGAAGCGTTCACAGCTGGGCTAGAAAGAAGGCAAAAATAAAAGGAGAAGAGAAGAAAGAGGAAGATGGGACGCTTTCTTTGCCCTAGAAGGGTAGAGAGAGGAGGAAATAATGAAATATCAGGGCTTTGTGAAATATAGAAAAATAAAAATGGGAGGTGCAGGTAGCGGGGGAGGGGGGGTTAAGAATTGTGTCTGAAACATTTTGTATGACCTCCTCCCTCGCCCATCCATCAGGCAGGCTGGCTCATTATTCTAACTAGCCAGTTCTTTTCTTCTGTTGCGGGACGCCATCAGCTGCAATCTGCATGCCAATTATCAGCCAGACCCCCTGATACCCCTGCATGGGAAATGATCTGTCAAGGAAAAAAAAAAAAAAAAAAAAGAAAACGGAAAAGCGAGAAGGCTTGTGCACTGTAGCCCCAATCTCTCCCTCCCCACCCACCCCCCATCTCCCCCCTTTTACACTCTATTCCTCTCTCTCTCTCCGCTTTCCTGTACAGCAGTGACAGGGCTTCCTAGAAAATTAATCTATGGAAAGAGAAGAAAAAAATTATAAATGTAGCTATTCTCCCACTCCGGCCGCTCAGTTCTCTGGGCTCCAGAGGGCAGGGGAAGTGGAGTTTGTGATAATTGCCAGGGAGAGGAGGGCGATAACAAAGGGACACTCTTCCCCCTGAATGTTACACTAAGGGCAAGAGGAGCGGTCATGAAGCAACCATCATGCTTTTTACGCTCCCAGGTATGCTCCCTTTTTTCCTTTCATTCCCATCTATTTCATCATCAAATTACAGATGAGAGATGGGCTGCCATTTCTGATCACTCTCTTGATCTCTTAACTGTGCTGAATAGACAGAACTGGGAATAAGGAAATTAGATGTCAGTGGGCCCTGTGGTAATCACTAAAAACACATGAACTGTGCCGCATGATCATAAACAAAGCCTGAATACATTTAAAAGTCACAAATGACCACTCGCTAATCCCAGCCCCTTTAGATATTGTTGCTACACCTGTCGTATTTCCAATCTTGCACAGAACAATCGAAATTCCCTCTTTCACTCGAGATTCTTAATCAATTTCGAAGGAGCAGGTTGTTGATTTCAGACAGACGTATACAAAAGCAAGTTTATAATTTCAGCTTTTATCATCCGTAGCTAGCTAGCTAATTAAGCCAATGAGTTGGCTGAAAACTCTGCTTACTTTTTAATGACTAAAGAGAGAATGCTTTAAAAGGGGTCTTAAATATGCACTTTATGACTGCTTACGTGACATAATGCAAAAATACATCTGACAGGTAAAAAGTCAACATCCTCAAAAGTTGATCCATATGGATCCATAGAAGACACGGAAATAGTATTGTTCTTGTACTGCACTGTAGAGCTAGTTAGTTCTGGGAATATGATAGGAGTAAAGGTAAGATCAGACTGTTCATTTGTTTCAACATAATCAACATAGTGGATGTGCTAGTCATACAGGGCTTTTTTTTATGTATATATAACCTGTAACACTACAAACTAACTTAATCTAGTTAAAATTGTGCTTTGTGCCTTGGAAGTAGTATTCCAGTTAGCTGGACATGCTAACGATTCCCGCTTACATTAGAGGAGATAAACACACTTTTTTAAATTCCTTACACTTTTGACCTTGTGCTTTTGGTCCTGGAAAGGCTTACATAAAAGTTACCAATCTTCAAACTCTTCAAACGCCAAGTATCACTCACACTCCAACCCCAGTGCACACTGCTTCAGCACGTGGAGAAACTGAAAGCTGGCCTGTGACTGGACAGTTGCTGTTTATAGGAGAGGTTAGCTAACAGTCAAACAAGTTTTAATTATGAATGTATTTCCTTTTCATTCCAGCTACTTTTTGGGACACGTTGAACAGGTGAAATAGGTGGCTGGAAAATTATGAAAATTATTATTCTGAGTGGGATAAGCGATAGAACAATGGGCTACAATCCTGACAACACAAATACAAAGTTACACTTTGCTGTCTGGTCGTAAAACCGAATCCCTGTTGTCCCTTCCTTGAGAGATGAGGCAATGAATCTATGAGAATGACAGCTGAGAAAAGAAACCAACAAAGCCAACCTGATCCTGATTTTGAGCACAGAGAGGAGAAGCGCTGAAGTCGGGAGAGGAACAGTCACTCAGTAGAAGCAGCAGAGAATTGGGTTCGCTCTGTCTGCCTTTGTGGTGCATGTGTGTGAGCTTTGATTAAAGACAGAAGATTCTTTAAGCACATTACGGCCATTTTGTCCAATTGTTTCACGCCCTCTTCCATATCCACCCGCACAAAAGATACAGACTCCAGCACAAAGCAATGCTCACCCTCTTTACTCTGCTCTATCACACTGAGCAGGCCCAGTAAAGGCAAAAACAGGCTCTTGTGTTGTACTAGTAGCAGCAGAAGCCTCAGTGCAACATCTTATCACTGTAAGGGCAGATGAAGTATTGACACACCAAGGCAAAGGAAACAAAAGGTACCCTCTAGTCTCATGTTTGGAGCCTAAATGTTCTATATTTTTATGTAACAGTCAGTAATCAAACAGTATGATTAAGAATTCCCACAAAGGACAACTGTAATATCTTGTAAATAAACCGGCTTATTGCAGTACCGATAGGGTCAGTTATTGATACAGTTGTAGCGCCAGGAGCCCTCTTCTACAGCGTGCAGTGCACTAGTGTAAAATCTGTGCAGCCTTAAACTAACAGCACATGCATTTCATTGCAATAATCCCATAAATTCAAAGTTTCAGGGTCTGACGTGGAAATGCAGCGAACAAAGCTACATTTCAATATTCACAGAGAAGGGGAAAATGGCTCTGTTAGCATACCCAGTAAGAGAGCTGAACCCAGGCCAGCCAGCCACCATACCCTAGAGTAATAATTAAGAATCCTGTCGCTGAGTTGTCAGTAGTCAATTACACCTCCTGTTCACTCGGGCGCACGATCTGACTGCAAGCAATGCGAAGACACTGGAGCTGTCATCAGAGATGGAGAAAGAGGGAAAATGACTGAAATGAAGATTACTGTGGAGTGGGGATTTTGAGCAGGGTTTAACAGTCTCTGTCAGGAGGTGAGTGCTGAATGCGAGTGACCAAACGCCCTCCCAAACATGAAACCATTATTGCCGATTACACAGAACGGGGACTTTGGTGGTGCATTAATTGAAGCTTTGGCTCGCATCAGTTTCCAATTACTTTTATGTTAGCCTACGGTTAATGTGGTGACAATGGATGGTAGGAACCGTTCCATGGACGGAGGACTGGGTGTGAAATGAGGGAGGTTCTTCTTCTCACTGAGTGTGAATATAGTCAAATGTGGGAGGCAAAAAAGGCTGCAGTGCTCCTTCTCAGCTACGGAGATTTTCAACATACAGGACTGGTTTAGGCCAAATCCCAACAGCTAAATACACTTGGAGATGACGATGGCCTACGATCCTAGTGGACATATCCAGTTAAAAATGATAGACTGTGGCAATGGAGTACCTGGAGCTGATTGCACCAGCTGTGTTGAAGTTCAAACCTAGGCTAGTTATAATACAAGAGTTTAAGTGGAGATTTACACATCACTGAATTCCAACGGGTTGCACCACAAAAGCTAGTGCTTATGTTAAGATTATTTTTTAGTAGATATTTACACGTGTAACTGTTCCTAACTGAGTCTGACAAAACAAAGTTAGCTTGCTAATACATGAACCGTGAAGAAGAAAAAAAAAGTTACTACAAAATGTGGTCAACATAGCTGATACTTGATTAAATGCTATTATAATGTAAGTTAATTCATATAAATAACACAATTTACCTCAAATGACACAACATTATGACAATAATGTTAGCTTAAATGACCACGTAATGTTGGCTAGTTTAGCATAATTGCATATTTCCTACTCATTCTAAACCACATAAATATTACTGGAGCACATATCTCTTATTGTATGCACATACAAATAAAACAGTAATACCTACATACATATTTATTTACAAAGTATTGGCAGTTAAGTTTAATATTGCCAGGTCTTAGAGGGCGGCTAGACCAGGTCGTCCACTAACAGGAAGGTCGGTGGTTCAATCGGAGGTGTGTTTGTGTGTGTGTGTGTGTGTGTGTGCGTGTGTGTGTGTGTGCAGAAAGCGCCGTATGAATAGAAAAGAGCGCAGTATAAATGTGTGTGTGAATGGGTGAATGTGGCAGTAGTGTAAAGCACTCTGATAAATAATTTTCTCTATGGAGAAAAATAATGGTGACAAATGCGAGTTACTCGAAACAAGAACTACAAATGCGTATGACGATTTGTGGGTAGTTTATGGTGTTCACAAATGCATTGTCCAATCAACAAACAAGTACCAAACATTTTGAACAAATGTAAAACAATTGTACAAATAAATACATCACAACTTGAATAAATAAAATTATTATATTCAAGTGATCAAGATATGATATGTCAAGATATTCAAGTTCATAGATCTGATCAAATTTGTTTTTGAAAAGCTATATATCTAAAAATGTTGTGAAGTTCTTTGGTATTTATTTAAAGATTGTTAATGTGCGTGCTCAGATCGCCTGACATGTGGATTGGGTTACATTTGTGTGTGACGTTTTGAGACTCCTTCCACGGTTCCTGATCAACAAATGTCTTCCTCATATATGAGATACCTTAATTCAAAACTTTTAAATAATACATAACTTAAACTTTTAGATAATACATAAATATACATAGACATACTGTAGCAAGTCATGTGCTGACAGGTAAAATCAGGTATAGTGGAATTTATTGAGCTACTGCATAAGGAAAACAACCATCTCATTTGATTGTTTATCAAAATAGATAAATTCCCTTTCTGATCAAAGAATTTTTAGATGAATGTAGTTTTTAAATGAAACTTTTTTAGGAGCTAATTTAGAGAATACACAGCATCCTCTGTTTTTGAGCCATACACTATTGATTTGACCTTTGGATTACAGTTGAACAGGGGATCAGGAGTTTGCAGTGAACTTTTTTGCGTAAACCAGAATTCTATGAATCTATGATTTGAGCTTCACAGACATGAACAAACAACTCATATGCTTCTACATCCAACTTGACAGTTACAGTTATACAGTTGTATAATAGTTATATCCCCACCTAGTGAAAGCAGACTTTTACTGGTCAAGTCAGTTGATTTTGTATAGGCACACGAGGCCAAGACCTGAAAGCGAACTTATGTTTTAGCAGCGTTTTCACACTGACCTAGTTTTGTTCCTTCCTTCCCCATTGAAAAGTGAAGCTACTGTAATTATTACCTCTATAGAGGGCCACATTTTATACCCTAACGTATTATTAGCTGGATTTGCTACAAACAGATTAAACAGGAGCAAGAAAGGCTTAGGTAATTTGATAATTGCTTTTGGCACCTGTGTTTTGTTCTCCCCTCCCTGTAGCTGAGCAGAAAGAATCCCTCAGCAGAGTTTTCAGCTTTGCAGTGAAGGCAGAGAGGGCTGAGGAGCAGCTCAGCACCCTGCTGTGTGACGCTCTGAAAAGCCTTCGCTCTCACATCTGCTCCACATTGCCCCTGCTCAGCATGTCTTAGATTCAACCACATCCAGATTTTTATCACTATATGAATTAAACCTTGATTTTCTGTCCACTCAGCAAGAGAGCTGCAAGTGATATTGGGGCTACATCATCTCAAACTCTGGACAGGCAATCCACAAATGTATGCAAAGGAACATAAACAGACTTTCCTTTTTTACTATTATTTTTTCTTTTTTATTTATTTATTTATTTATTTTTTGGCGATGGCCTCAAAATTGCTATAAGGTACCTGACACCTACTCGTATTTATTTATTTCATTTTTCACCTATCCTCATACTCAAACCCTTTCTGTTTCCATCTGGTCTCTGTGGATTCCTCCTTGCAGGAGCCAAAAAAAAAAAAAAAAAGAAAATTAAAATCCATCAGCTAATGTGTCGCCTCATAATGAAATAAGAATCTGACACTCTCTCGCATTGAAATGCAAAAGAGGTGTCCTGGCTTTACCCTGGCAATTTATCATAAAAGCCAGTGAATTTCTACTTAATATACATGAGGTACAGTGAATTATTACAGGGCTTGCCATTATAACAAACTTCTCAAAGTGCACAGACAAAAGGGTCAAGTATATTATTTTCCCTTACGTCACTCGGGTGGATGATCTAAATGGCTTTCTGAAGTTGGGGAATTTCACACTTACTTTGAAAATGTTTTATACTTTGTCCCATTTTGCACAATGCAACCCTTTTTACCCTCTGTTCCCTTTTTTGGTGGAGAGAAAATGGAAGAGAGAGGGAACAGAGGGGCAGGGCGAAAAATGTCACCTGCGAGTGCTTTTCCACAGCTCTAATTCATCTCTGCCAGCAGCATGTCTCTACTTTTCTTTTCTTCCGTACTGCAACGAAATGAGGCCTATAAGTCCACTGATTCACCCAGTCATCAGCCTCTTAGACTTTTGTTGCATAAGTGATATTGAACCCAAAAAAACCCCACATTAAACTGAGGAAGCCACAACAACTAGAAAAACTCTCATGATTAATCACTCCTTTTTAATCTTGTGATTCCGCCTGGTTAAAATAATCAATACTTAACAATGCATGTGATTGATATATGAGCCTACTATGTTCAAAAAGTGTACTCACTGAGGGACAATGGTGAATAATACCCAATAATATCAAGTGCGCTGTACGGCAGCATTTGATTGATGAGTTTTGTCAAGCGGCAGCCTAAAACAGTTTATGCATCTGTCAAATGATTGATAAATGAAAAGGAAGCTCATATAATAAAATTTATGTTACCAACAACCTTCAAAACTTAATACATTGTTGTTGTCACAATGTCAACCACACAATAGTGAAATTATCATAGTGTATCCCTTGTAACGCGAAAGTAATCCTGTGTAGTGCTTGATAAAATCGTGAAGTGTATTAATGCATGTTTTTTGCATTGTCATTTGATTATAGAGAGTCCTATATATTCTTCGGTGAGTAATTATAAGCTGTATATATGATTTATAATCAAAGACCGCTCTTTGCTTTGCCGTGACAGCTTTGATAGGCGACCTAACTGGAGCACTGGGATGGTGAAAATGTTTAAAAATGACACATCCAAGTGTTTTGCCCCAGACTGAGGACTGTCATATCAACATATGACGCATGTACTCACTGATAATGTATAATTTATATGACAAATTTTCACTGAGGCGGGCGTAATGCCATTATCACAGTGGAGAATGTCTTTAGTCCTCCCAGGGGACATCTCAACAAATCAGTGTCTCAAGCAAACCGGGGCCAAAGATTAATGATAAACATGACAAGGACAAATTAGAATACGTAGAAGTTAGCATGTGCAAGCCACGCCAAATATCCTGGAGCTAAACTAATAGACATGTATTCTGGTCTGTTCCCTGTTGTCCAATTTCATAAATAGTCCTGTTGGCCTATTTATGAACTACTAGAGTATGTGTTTTTATATGGACAAGGCTTCAGCTGTCATGTGTAGTAATACTGCAGAAATGGAGTGAATGATTAGCAATTACCCATCTAGTAGTCAGCCCCCCCCACACCAAAACTGAGATGGCAACAGTGGTGGAAGAAGTACACGGATCTTACTCTTCAGTAAAAGTAGTAATACCATCCTCTCATGTCTCTCCATTAAACATCACACTACAGCCAGGAGAAGTTAGCTTAGCATAGCCTAAAGGATGGAAGCAGCCTAGCAGAAGCTAGCCTGCCTCTGGCCAGAGGTAAAAAAAAAAAAAAAAAAAAAAAAAATCCAGCTATCAGCAGCTCTAAAGCTCTCTAATGAACACATTGTATCTCATTTGTTGAATGTATACAAAAATCGAACTGTAAAAATGACAAGTAGTGGTTTTACCAGGGGTTTTGTGCGTATTTCTTGGCTGGGTAGAGTGATGTCCTTGAGTCTTGTCATCACACCTTAACCTCGCTGTTTTTACACTTTGGTTTTTGCACGGATTCAAAATATAATAGGTGTTGAAAGGCGGATTTAAAAAAAATATTTAGACAGAGCCAAGCTAGGTGTTTCCCCGTTTCCAGTCTTTATGCTAAGCTAAGATAACTCCCTCCTGGCAGGAGCTTCGTATATAGTGTACAGACAGGAAAGTCCTATTGGTCTTTTCATCTAACCCTTGTCAAGAAAGCATATATTCCCAAAATGTCAAACTATTCCTTAAAGTAAAAGTACTAGTAAGTATTAGTAAAATGTACTTAAAGTGAAAGTATTAATGATGTAGCAGAGTGGCCCCTTTTATATATTATATTATTTGAATATTAATACCAATGCATTAATGTATAAGCGTCATTTTAAACGTACCTAGTTGCGGTGGAGAATACTTTTAACTACATCATAAGTTGTATTTTATAAAGTGATCACATCGTGTATGCAAAAACTTAATCTTTAAAGTAACCAGCAACAATCGATAATAGTAAATGAAGTGGAGTACAAAAGTCCAGTAATTCAGTCCAAAGTGTCACGGCAGAAAGAGCAGACAATGGCTAAACCTATGTAAAGCAAAGTACCTTAAATTTGTACTTAAGCACAGTTCTTGTGTACATTCCGCCACTTGGTAGCAATAGCACAACAGTAACCTTTTGTTTCTTGTGGTGATGACTTTCTGCTTGTGCTGATTCAGAGAGGTAACTTTATTGTTTTTGATAGGGAGCATAAATCCCAATAACCATCACTAGTGCACGCTGGGCCATTAGCCCCCCTGAGTGACTGTCACATCCGATGGAGAAGCCACTCTTCCATCTCCACCTGAGGCTAAGGAGATGGATGGCCCGCCACTCCTTGGTGCACTGGCTCATTTCTGCCCCGGTACAGAAGTCACTGCTGATTAAAATATCCACACTGGGTCCTTATTTCTATTACCAATTCACTCAGCCAGTCCAGACCCTGTCAATTAAAGTGCTTGGGCCCAGATGTATGGAGATGAGGGGGTGAGTGGTAGCTGACAGAATTACAAACGCTCACAGTCACAATTTATCCTCCTGACAATTAGGAGCAATTTGTTTCATGCTAACTCATCCTTAAGGTTTCAGAAGGTCTTATTTGATATCAACAGGGGTGGTTGCAGCTGTCACAATCCCCTAAGTCCCATGCTCTATTTTGATTATACACAGTTGACTGCACTTTACAGTACATGTAATGGTTTTCTCAATTCTGCTCTTACAACTTAAGAAAAGATATGTTTATACAGGCTATGCTAAGACAGAATAAGTCAAGTTACAGGCTACAGGCAAGTCAGGCTCCAGGACACTGATTCAGCCTTGTGCCGAAATTAACTTGAAATCTGTGGGTCTTTGCTTCTTCTTTATTTACTAGATCCTACTCCGCTGTAAAGTAATGCCCCACACAATTAGACTCACAACGGTAATTATTATAACAGGTTATAAGGCAGCACAGAAATATGTAAGCTTTTTCGACAACCTTTTAACTCCCGCTGCAGCTATGAAAACTGAAAAATAACGGTGACTTTTCAGCGAGAATGTCTTAGGCTCCGGCACAATGGAGTACAGCTCTCAATGACTGAGCCACTTTCTTTAGCGGAACCACTAAACTTCTATGGCGATATTCTATTGTGCTTTGAAAATGGGCTTTTGAAATGCATTAGCGCTACACACTTTCCGAAGAAAGACCAAGCACGGATTTGAAACATAGCGACGGAACAAAAAAGAGAAGAAAAAAAAAAGGAATAAATAAAAATGGGATGCAATCATTTTTTAAAGATTCGCCCAGCCCCCTTGAGATCTCTCCTTCATTGTTTGCTGACGACTTGATACTGCAAAGTTCTTTCTGTTTTTTCTTCTTCTTCTTTTTCCCCATGCCGTATCAAATTTGTTTTCAGGCTCCATAAAATAGCCTTTTCTTATTTCAAGCAGCAGTGTATGCAGTGGAAAATCTTTCACATAATATATCCTTAAAAGCACATTACTCTGTCCCATACACCGTTAAGAGTTAAGAACACAGTTAATATTTACAGTTTAAAAAAATGGAAGAAAAAGGGAAGGATTTTGCCAGGGAATAAAACACCCCCACCCACGTATACACACTCACTCTCAGTGCAGCAGTTGAACAATTGCTATTCACAATCCTATCCTTAATGCCTAAGACCAACATAAAAGAGGGGAGTTTAAGAATATAGGGATAAGCCCTTTCAGCTTTTCTAAGTCTTAAGGCTGGTTTATGCTCCATGAATACTGAGCATCGGCAGCCAGTGCTGTTGCCACTCTAAATAGATATTACAATGATTTGGGAACAATGCATTCGACTGATTCCCTCAGACACAAAAATACATATATGTGTATATATAGTGAATAGGAGGCAAACATTAGCGCGCCCTGACAATACAAGCATTTTTGATGTAGAAGGGTAGAGCAAGATTAATGTCTGAGCGAGAGAAAAGGCGAGATACCACTTTGGGTGTTTGCTGGGAAAGCTGCAGCAGGAAGATGCTTTGAGAGTCTAAATCCCCCCCCGAGTACAATGCAGGGCTGCTGATACAACCAACAGACACGGGGTCACCTCCCCTCAGGGAGACAATGGAAGCACAACAACAAACTGGAGTGAGGAAGCACCGGGGACTGTGCTGGCACAAAGACATCGAGAGGAAGGCACAGAGGGGAAATAAAGTAGGAAAAATGCAATTTGCCAGCGTTTTCCATCACGATTATTATTGCTAACAAGCATAGAGGGCTGCTGAATGTCAGCAGTAGCATAAAAACACAGAAAAAGGAAGTGACCATTTTCCAAAAGCTCATCCTTCCCTTTGCATTAGCAACATTAGAGGCACGAAAATTAGACTTCGGCTCAAGTCTGCTTCTCTCATGCTAAATGACAACATGTGGACACGTTTAAAATGCTAAAAGATGGTAGCACTGCGTGATTTCCAAGAGGGCTGTCTTGCAGCACAAGAGAGGTGTGGATAAGCAGTCCTTTTTTGCCACTGAAGCTTTCCAAACGGCCTCAGGGCTCCAGAACAACTCCGACCCTTGTGTCTCCTCTCCCAATCCAAGATTAGCCTGTCTTCTTGTCTTAATCCAGCAGAAACGCTGCATCCTGACTCCAACACCTCTCCACAATTACTGCACTCCATAATCCCCTGCCTGCCTCCATTTTCCCTACTGCTTTAAGAGGGGTAAAGATCAGGGGTGAGCACTCATCCCCAAGCCCTCCCCTGCCTCTCACCATGGCAGTTAAGTGTCTGTGGAAATCATAGAATGAGTAAGCCTTGTGACAGCTTATTAATACTTCTCTCTTCTCTGGGGTTTACCAATGGTCAGTCCTTAAGTATACTGTACTGGATTAAAAGGATTTGCTTGTAGCTCAGGTTGGCTTCTGCAAAGAGGTATTTCAGCGCAATTCGCCCGTTCTATTCGTACTAAGATGTCACTTGAAGGGTCTTGAGTTGCATTGTGCGCCAGGCTGATGGTCTATGAGATATAATGTGGAACATGAGGCTGAGGTCTTTTTCATGGTCAGTACCTCATATGATTTCAAGTGGCACTTGATCCTCTCGGGGAGCCAAAGCACTCAAGCCTAGGTCTGAAATACAGTAACCAGATGAACTGAGCGAGCGGCTCTTTATTCAGCAAACTTTGATAGTTTTTACTGTTGTTCCAAAGAATGACCACCACAGTTCCCTTCCACTTAAAGCTGCTGTTCACTGCAGTGTACACAGCTGAGCAACAATGACTGTGGTGCTTACAGAGACGAGAGATGTGCTTAAATGAATCATCCTGCTGGCTTAGCATAGCTTGGCTGCCTCTGTGCTCTGGATGTCTTTAATGCGTTTGTTTGCCTGCGGGCCCTCCGATTCTTTCTGCCTGCTTTCTCTGCTTTCTAGCCCCGATAGATTATACGTTTTTTTATTTTTATTTCAAAACATAAACGGACCTGAATCGATCAATACTTCATTGTGTGTGTGACGAAAGCTGCACAGGAGGGGGGCACCCAATATGACAGATGTTACAATTCAGATTTTCTTTTCATTCTTTTGCAAGTAAACACAATGCCATATCGAAAGGCATTTCAAAAGCTGTTTTAAATTGATTTAAGTTAGCTCCTTGTCATAAAGCTGTGTGTTCACAAGTATCACAAAGATGACTGGGAATGGAGAAAGAGAGTAAAAGAAAGCTGCCTCCTCCAAGGAGTCTAAGCCATTGTAGGCTTCTACCCAAGCCTTAGATTTAAAAAGGGACCAAGCCTGGACAGATTTGCTCAGAAGTCTTTTCAGAAGATATTTTTTGAGCCGGAGATAGTCATCATGGAGAATAAACAACTTACTTTCAGAGAAGGGAGGGACATGAAAGAATATGGAGGCAAAAATGTCCCACTGGTAACGAAATCAAGGAAAATAGAAGGGCATCAGAAACCTGAGCTTCCATATCAAATGTCCCACCCAATCTGGAATTCACAATAAAAAAGACAGCACTTGTGCATAATATGACGATTGACACGACACATCGCTACAGCAGAGGAAATAAAATGGGGAAAGGAGAGAGCCTTTTATGTTGAGAAAATATGATACGATTAGGGCTTTTGATGCTGGAGGCTCCTCATATTTCTTTCTGCATCAAAAGGTGAGATCTTAAGTTTTTTTTCCTATTTCCAGTGCGCCACCATATTGTTCAGTATCTTCAGAAATTATTACTGCTGCATAACGGAATTAATCGACAGAAGTACAATTGAGTTGGAACCTCTGTTGCCCTAGCTACAGGGAAAATACCCAGGATTTCATCCAGTCTCATCTGTTCCATTTAGTCGACACGACTTTTTTTTTTTTTTTTTTCCGGAAGCTTCTAATCATCCATGCCTCATTCAGACGCAGCGGTGACCACAAATGTGCTGCGTCCTCAACCTGTGATCGATGGCCGGGTGCAGCGGAGGGAGAGGAGGCGGCGAGTTGGAGAGCGACGGCTCTCCGTTCTTGGAAGGGAAGGGGGGGGGGGGAGATGTCTTCCGCGCTGCAGCGCGGGAGCCTCGGAGAGAACAAAACATGCAATTAGAGCGGCAGCGCACTGTGCAGCGGTCATTACTAGAGCTAATGAGCGCGCTATCTGTCCGCACATTAAAGTGCTCGCTAACGAGGGCTTGTTCATCATCGGCAAACAGAAGTCATCACATAATCCTATCTCCTGCTCTCTCTCATCCCCATAGCAGGGGGAGAGGCTCATTTGGGCAGGCAGCGGACAAAGGGATCCGAACATGGCAGGCGGATTTGGCTCTTGAACACTTCACACTCGACCGGGACACTTGTCCCTCGTAGTCCTGCCCCGTGTTAGCAGCGCGGCGAACTACGTTCTAAAGAGATTACCCCAAATGTGCTCTTTAAAGTTATGTTTCCGTGCCTTAGCGCAAACACAAAAGGAGAGCTAATGACATCTTTTTAATAAGTCTGCCGGCTGAACTCAACTTCGGGCGCGACTGCACTCCTTGGACAAGCTCCTCTTGTTTGAGGACTTCTCCCAAGTTTCCGCAAGACAAAAACCACCGGCTGCCACAAGAGGGCACTGCAGCCAAGCCCCCCCCCAACACTTGCTCTTGCTGGTGCTGCTGCTGCTGCTGCTGCTGCTGTTGTGTGGCATCCCATACTGTAAGCTGATAAAGAGAAGACAAGCGATAGTTGCATCAGATAAAAGGGAAGAGAACGCACTCCATAGGGTTCACAGATTCTTAAACACTTATTATCTATTTGATTCACTCCTGATTGCAAAATATTTTCATGGGCAAATCCTCCCACAGGGCGAGCCACCCCCCCCACCCCCCCCACACACACACACACATACACACACACACACTTTGTGTCCTTGTGTTTCTATTTACCCGAGAAAAAAAGGAGTTGGGGGGGGGGGGTTGGGTGGTGGAGAAAGTTTAGTCTGTCACTGTCTCCGAGCAGCATTATTTGACACAATATGAGTAAAATCTTTGGTATTCAGCAGCCACCTCTAACAAGTAAATACAGCTTCACTGTAAAAAAAAAAGTCAAGATGAGCATTTTTAAAAGAGTGACTGACACAGGAGTAAATACATCCGTATTCAAATAGAAGAACGAAAGAATAAGGAGATGAATTTGGATTTTTTTTATGTGTGTGTGTGTGTGTGTGTGTGTGTGTGTGTGTGTTTGTTTGTTTCCCTCCTGTCTCCATGGGGCAATGTTCTGGCAGTCACAATCGGATGAACAAGTTTTTCCTCCACCATTGTTGAGTCTCTAACATTCCGCCATGACTCATTTCATAGCCTGTAATTATGTTTGGGAGAAAACAGAGTTTAATTCTCTTTAATTGTGTAAAGCTGAGCAAACCGCTGGCTTGAACACAGACATAATGTATTTAACCTTGGGCACCAAAATCCCCACAAAAACCACAACTGTGTGAGACCTTAAGATAAAAGATGGAAAAGTAGGAAATAGCACAACAGCAACTTGATCAGTAGAAATAAACTGGTTCTTCTGCATTGTTTCCAGCGTAGTGCAAATATAGGTTTAAAATGTCCTGATTTTAATTTTGATCAATTGAAAAGAAGAATTCAGGTCAATATGCATTGTCCATGACATGATACATTTTAATGAGAATAATATTATGGATAAAATCATGCAGCAGTCTAATTGTAATATGGCACTGTGGCAGACCCTGTGGAGGGAGCATATCTGTGGTGCATCTCAGAGTGCTTCTGATTACTTCCTTTCTATTCATCATTTTGTCGTCTGGCCCCAAGGCATCCATAAACAACTGTCATGCATCCAAGTAATGGCAAATCAGTCAGCTTTCACAGCACAAAGCCACTAATGTAATTTTATTGTTCTTTAGTTTATCATAATATTATATCTACCAGACAGATTAAGAAGTCTCCTGTTTGATTATCTCACGAGTTTCAGGTAAAACTGTGTTTCTGCGAAGAAGATTAGCATCGTACAAACCTGGTGCTATCTCAATCTCTTTGTGGCATAATAGGGTGTGATATAGTCTATCAACTGTACCTTCACTGTGTGGATGTGTCTGTGTGTTGTATGCATAGATAGATAAACACACACGCGTACACATACACAGAGTGATGTGCGATCAGAAGCATCAGAGGGTTTAGCTGCAGTAGCATTGCCCCCAAGGGTCTTCAGCTGTGCCTGTGCAAACATGTGGACCTTGCTCTGCCACCTGGGAGCGAAAAGGGGAAGACAATCAAGATCAGTTGCCCAGATAATCTCTGTTTAGGACACTGCTTGCATTTAGGCTGAAATGTGAGACTACATGGGAGTTGTTTTTGATCTGTACATATTTGTTCAGCATCCGTATCAGGCAGCGACTGGTTTCTGGGACGATGGAGTCAAAACGGTGGCTGGAGAGAACAGGAATAAAAAGGAGCAAGATGGGGAAACCTTAAACTAAAGCTAAAGTATTTTAGCAAAAGCATGCACACTTGCTAGACTGCGCTCAAATAAATTCACAATTTAATAGGACTCCAGACAAAATCTGTGCGCAGAACCAATTTCAAAGCCCCCATTTCGGGGTCAGTCTCATCTCAGCTGTGCTGGGCAGCAATCATGCTGCATGCACACAAATGATGCTTAACCACAATTAACCTGGAGAGTGTGCCGTGTACTCCAGGACCATTCAATCTCACTTTCATATCACCAAGAAGTTAGAAGTTAAGAGATTGTCTTGGCTCCTCTCTCATCAAGCATCAATAATTGATTGAGGCTTCCGGGACTCATTGTGTATTGTGTCTTCGGGGGTGATCAGCAAACGGACCCTTCGTGTGAGAGGAGAGGGCACCCTGTGGTGCTTTGCTTGACCCAACCAATCCTCTATTATTTATTACAGCAAAAAGGATCCTGGTGGATGGGTTAAGGAGGTCAGTCCACATTTAGTGCTTCCTCGACGGACGTCCCTGTGGTTTAGATTGAGCATTTCGCGCTACGCTGCCTCTTCCACACATGCCCTGATTTGATATTAATATCAATCTTCTTTTTACCCTTCTCTTCATTGAGATTAACACCTTTTTTTCCACCCATTCTGACATTCATTTTGCTCTAAGAAGGACAGTTTGAAACATAAGTTGCTTTAGAAGAATAAAATCCTAAATTGGTATTTTTGTGAGCACACTCACAAGCCTAATACCCTTTTTACACCAAAATAAGTGCTTATCTGCAGGTTTTTTAAACGCAGGTAAACCAGCTAAAAAAGGTGACTGACTCCTCTCCCATTGCTAGTAGACAAATTTGCTTTTCTGTTTTTTTTTTCTTGTGTGTTACATTTGACATCAGGAGTGCATCAGAAAAACAGGGTTATTAAACAGTAGAAAGAAGCATGGAGGCCAGTGTCTATGCTATGGCGGATCTTTTACTTCAGTTTCTTCAAACTCAATGCCAGCTGAACGATGTTCGAGCGCTGATTGAACAGAGACGGTTGGAATTTGTGGCTGAGATGGCACGGAGACTGTAAAAGACAATTAATGTTCCTGGATATTTACATTCCAACGTCAGGAATGCCGACGCACATCATAGCATTAGCATGTCTACCCGGGTGCCATGTCTCCATCACTGTTAATCAGACTTGGAGCCGGTAAATACCTGTGACTACTGCAGAGCCATTTGACCCGGGAATATATGCCAATTGCAGCCTTTCCCACTGAGGTCAGACGCCAAATGTTAGTGGGTGTTAGTGGGTTTTTTGCCCAGTGTGAAAGGGGCTAAGCTTCCATGAGTTGACGTTGTGCAAATCTCAAATCAACTCTTCCCCACAAATTCGTACAGACATGCACACACACAAACTCTTAAAACTGGCACATGGCCAATATTTCTTCATGTAGCAGTCAGCTGAAACAGAGAGCTGAGTTTATTATGTAGGGAAAACTGAAAAATGGCTTTGTGTGAAATTTGTGTGAAATTTTCATTCCAAACAGTTAAAATTAAATGAAAATGAGTCGCAGGGTTGACTTAAAATACAGCCTCAGATTTGTCTTGAACTATGTTGACAGCATTGCTGGCCAAAGGTTACACCAAAGGCCTGTGGCAACAGCCTCGACCACATCATATCAGTTTGTCCTGTCACCCTGCCATTGTTCAGCACTGACACCCGCATCCCACTCAGACAGAAGCAGGGTCAAAGTGCGGACCTCCAACACTTACCCAGATGCTAACAAATGGCATCTACACGTGACCTTGGGCCCCGAGGCTAAAACAATGAGGTGAAACAACAAGGTTTCTTACGCACATTGTGGTTGAGTGTGGCAATAATTCTGTATGAAAAGTTAGACCTGTGAAATAATGACATAAAGTCATCCATCAAAGGCTAACAAAGCTGAGGCCAAAGCACTTCAAAGAAGATGGGGAGAACAATCCTTTAAATCCCTTATCAGCTGATGAAGGAAATTACATGGCTGCAACCCTGAAACATTTAATTAGCAGTTTATGCACTATCATGTTATATCACATCTCTGCCACCACTTCTCTACATTTGCCCTAAACGCCTCGAGCTGTTTACCGTAGGTTTATTTCAGGTCTTTTGTTTCCGTTGGCATCTGGCTTCTGCTTCTGTCTCATAGTCAAGTCTCACTTAAAGTTGATTCTTGTCTCAGATA
Organism: Xiphias gladius; assembly: GCF_016859285.1. NCBI lineage: Eukaryota > Metazoa > Chordata > Actinopteri > Istiophoriformes > Xiphiidae > Xiphias > Xiphias gladius. The sequence continues at coordinate 25,896,041 of NC_053405.1, read as the reverse complement.
TCTTCATTTCAGAATACATAAGGGCTCATTACTACTACAACAACTGAGAGGACACAACAAATTAAATTCCCCTTCAACAATGTGACAGATTTGGAACATTTTCAGAGGGGAAGATCCCTTCTTTACAACAGAGCTTTTCCCAGCGATCACAATCAAAGTGTGTCCTTTTTTGTGAGTGTGTATATGAGTGTGTGGTTGGTAAATTTGTGTTGCCAGGTCACCTTGAGCGTTTTGGTGCACATGGCATGAGGGTCCCGTCGCTGTCTCTTGCGCGCTTCGCTGAGCACTTCCTCAAGCGCGACACTCCCACTCCAGCAGGGATTTCCACACACCAACGGCCTCTGGGCCTCCATTGCTAACCATTAGTGGCGGATTAGGGGAGCGGGTAAACGCAAGAGGAAGGGCTCTGGGGACTAGCTATCAGGTGGCTTTCACAACTGACGTCCTCGGATGACCATCCAGGGTTAGAAACCAGCTCAGCTGTTGGTTTAAACCTGCTAATCAAATTGTATTAAGATACGCAGTCAAAATGTCAGCTAAAAGACCAGAAAACAACAGAAATTACAAGTTGGTCATCTTTGTTATTCTCTTTGAAAACTTGTCAAAGCCTTAAACTTTGCAGGTTGAAAGAGACTAGCTATACCTCAACAGAAAGTGGCTGCCTTTCCGCTCAGCATTAACTTCTTTTCTTGACAGGAATACATTAGCAGAGCATAAAGGCAAAGTGGGTGGCTGAATTGATGATCATTGCATCGCCCCATTTAACAAGTTAAGACTTACATTGGCTTACTGGCATCTACACTGGCACCCACCTCTTCCTCTTAATAAAAAAGCAGTTGGGGAAGGGCCAGAAGATTCTATCACTACCGGCTGGTAAACAAACCAATATACCTCACATATTTCTCAGACTTTTAATCAGGAGATGGAGTAACTAAACGCTTTATCAAAGAATTCGGGGTAACAAAAAATGATAAGGTCTGTTTTGAAATCATTCGAAGAACGGCCATAAAAGTAAGCACAATGAAGAAGTAGGTGCAATGACAGTCATAAAGTGTTGGTGAAAATATCTGGCTCTTTAGCCGCTACATGCTCCTCAGTTCATCAGCTAGTTGCTAACGTTTGGTGCTGGGCAGGTGGCGTACCGTGCGTTTCTTAGAGCTTCTTCAGTAAAACCGCTGCTTGCAGCATCTAGGAACAATACTGATGAGATGGCGAGTGTGAACCAAAACATTCGAGTTGCAGGGTGTAAAACCAAAACAATGGGTTAAAGGATGCTAAAAAGCTCCATAGAGCCAAGGGGAAGTGCACAACCGAGCGATATTTCTCTGTGGGTACGTGAGTATGAGCGACACCTTCTGCATTACACATACTCAAGTGATCCATTGTTAACATAAAAATATCAACTGATGCAGCCTTAACATAAGTAAAATATATATATATATATATTCTGCCAGAGTAACTGAGTTGAAGACTTACAGTATACATACAATAAACTGCATTATTTGGCTTTTACAGTACAATTAAAGAGGGTTCTGAGAAAAACTGCTAAAACCTGTAAATCTGATCAAAAATCCAAGTCCTAAAGCAAGCTGTTGCTGAAATATCTTCAGCAGAAGCTAACATTGCATCCACATAAGGAGCCCGCAGGCCTCACAACTAGGGGCCACTGAGGTGTAACCAAGCGAATCCGAACGTTGAGCCTCTATTTGTCAAGGAGACAAAGGTCTGGTTTTCACACTGAGGTCACAGTTGCATGAAGAAGAAAGCGGGACCCCGCCAGGTAAATAGGATGTCATTGTCCCGCAACAAAAGCATAGTCTTAACCCTGTGACCTCATCAGCTTTGGGGAATGCTTCTCTATTCTCAGTCAGTCATCAGAAGAGGGAGCTTGGCTCTTTTCAAGACACTGCCCAGACAGCACAGGTATTAGTTCCCTCAGGGACTGCTGGTGCACTTGCAGAACAGGATACAAGCACTGCAAACTTGTGGCAACATGGGTGTTTGCTTTAATGGCCTTTAATAGCTTCATAGAGGAAGCAGTTATTACACCCCACCTTTTGTGAAGAACGTGCTTTCATATGGAAGTAATCAGATTATTCCATGAAAATAAATTTGATGTAAATTGTGATACTGAAATAATTTCCATGACACACACAGAGAGGTTTTGCAGGTTGCAAAGAAAAACTGCACTGAGGAACTTTCAGCTGCCCGTCTGATTTCCAGTTCCTTTACTGCCCCACATTTTCTTCAAAAACCCATCAAAACGATTTTCAGAAAAATGCAGTATCACTTGTTCTGTGATCACGCTAATCTGAACGCTTTAGCAGATTGAGAGCTTCGAGTGCTGAAAGCAAAGGCAACTCAATCTTAGAATTTAAAAGGCTTTTTTTTGCCTCATACAGCCTGCAGCCAAATGGCACTTGTGTTCTGACACGGCACATAAACACACACAAAAGAAGTTATTAGCGTAGATGCAAATCAAATTACTAGCAGTGTAAACTGCTATTCCTCCCTGCACTTGGGCCTGTAATTACTCTGGCTTATAGGACTATAATGAATGCTAATGACACACTACTGCAAGGCCATCAGCCTAACACTTGTGTGAGGTTGGGTGATTTTCACTTAAAGTATTTTTGTCCATGTAGTTTTCTCCTTCATTCCATACTCAGTGGTAGATTAAAGAGAACAAGCATTTTAGTGAGAAACACTTGCCTGGAATATGTTTCAACAGCAAATCATTTAAAAATTAAAGGCCATAATTGGATGCATTCAACCATATCATAAATAAAGCATATTTTTGCATTTCAAAAGGGATTACAAATTCAACTACACAATGAGTCCTTGTCGAAATGACAACAGTTGCGCATTTCTCAGAACAAGAATTTGTCAGTGTTCCTCACTGAATCTAATTTCATTGAGCTGATACTTATTTTTGCTGCTGGAAAAATCAATATACAGACAAATTACGATACTTTAACCACACAGTATAAATTTGCCTTGAAAGTTTTGCATGTTAATGGAAAGAAATATGTTCAGGATGTTAGGGTCTGACAGCAGCTTGTAAATAGAAAATTGGGAGCATTGAACATTCTAACAACAGTGACAAACGAACTCAATAGAGGCACAACATCTTGAATGCACATGTAAATCACTGAACAGTGATACAAGTCACATTCCACAACTACTCCGTACGTTGCTATGTTAGTGTGAAAATGAAGACAGGAAGCTAAGGGATGAGCAGTGGATTTTTATAGCTTGCAACATAATACAATACTGAGCATAGTAAATGAGAATACAATTGACAACACAGTCTCACTTGATCTAGATCAACAGATGGAGTTTGCTAAGTTGTCATGGAACTGTAGATGTTCAATTTTTGTTTTGTTTTGTTTGTTTGTTCATTTAGAAATCGAACTTCAAAGTTGAAAAGAACACTCTCACTTGTGTTCTGCAGCTAGTAATCCATCCCGCCATACAATCATACATTTCTCATTCTCAGAGAATAAACCATAAAAAAATCATTGCAGTTCACTACCTTAAGTAATAATAAGGGAACTTACAGCCAACCATTACATTTGCAATTTTAATTCAACACAATGAGGCATAAATGTTTTTATTTTTTATCATACAGTAGTTCTGAAACACATATGGCGCCAGTGTGTCAGGTCAGTGGTTCCCAACCTTTTTGACCCAGGGATTCCTCAAAACAAAGCAGTGCATACTTACATTTACCAGTTGAGACCAGTATAACCAAAGATTTTTCCCCCTCAGATTTAACGAAGAAAGATTTTTACGAATAATGTACACAATATTTCACAAGTAAAATGCAAAGACTAGAACACATTCTGTAGCAGAATTATGATTTTTCAACTTTTATATCCTTTTAGGCATCTTGCCACCTCTTGCTATAGATTTATCTGGCATTGAGTTGCGTTACGTTCCATTGTGTTAGGTAATGCCATTGTGCCTTTCATTTCCCCCAAAAAAACTACATCATTTAAATGTTTCCAAAATATCCAAGGTCTAAGAGCAAACCATGTTGGTATTCAGCATGTCTTTATGCCTAAGTAGCACATTAGGTTATCTTATACACAGATTTGAACACATAGTAGATCGTCTTCATCCTTTTCTGTTGAGAATATGTTTATTTAATGATATCGTTGACTTACAGTTATATCAACCACTAGCTCTGTAGATTTCTTTTTCCCCACATACAAAAGAGTGAACTGAAGCTCCCCATCAGCTGCCTGAAGTAGGAATTTCTCCTGACATGAGCTAAAGGTCACCAGTGCCAAATGCTGCATTAAAGGGAATCACAGTTAGCCAGTGGCACAAGCACCACACAGACAAAGTTGAGGATAGCATTGACTGGTCGAGGAGAAGGGTTAAGTATCATATTTTCTCAGAAAACAGAAACTTTGTAGCAGGTTTAACGAAAAGACACTGTCTGCAGAGCCATAATAATGGGCTAACAGATCCTGTCAAAACACAAACACCACAAAACAATGACTGAAGGAAACAGATGGATAGAAACAAGGTGTCACATTCTACTAAAGCACCGTCGATGTTTACAATTCGGGTTTAAGTTTAAAATATTTAGGCTAAGTAAAAAAGTTCATCATAACATGTTACTTTTTGCATAAGTAGCGATGTGTCTAATATCGGATTTTGTGGTTTCGTCACGTTTCATTAAAGGTGTAGTTTAAGTGTATTTTTGGGAAATACACTTAATTAGATATGAAGTTGGAGCTACCAGCTGGTTAGCTGAGCTTAGCATAGGGACTGGAAACAAGTCCAAAAGTAACAAAATCCACCTACCAGCACCGGTAAAGCTCATTTACTAACACATTTTTTTAATCTGTACAAAAACTGATGAGTAAAAATGACACATTGTGGTTTTAAGGGGGTTTATGTGCCGGACTACTTCTTGGTTGGGTGGAGTGACTTCCTGGAGTCTTGTTGTCACTCTGAGGTTGCCAGGCAACCAATTGAGACTGTAGGAATATCTCCATAATGTGTTATGCTAAGCTATTTTAACTGGCCACTGGCAGCAGCTTCATATTTTCTGTACAGACATAAGAATTATACAAATATTCTCATCTGACTCTCAGCAAATAAGCAAACAAGCATATTTCCCAAAATGTCAAGCTATTGCTTTGATGGTGAATAGACACAATCTCCACGTAGTTTGTGTCCACATATTGAAAGCTGTATTTCAGAGTTCATGCTGACTTCATAAAATCTCACAGCAAAAGGTGTGTTTGACTGTTACAGACAGTATGTCATCTGATTGTCATCGTCTATGTTTATTTTGCATTTATCCCCAAACCTACAGCTTAACCATCAAGGTGGCAGATTCTTGTTCCTGCACTGTACTGTGTAGAGAATGCTATGTCTGGCATAAGTAGCGATGTGTCTAATATCGGATTTTGTGGTTTCGTCACGTTTCATTAAAGGTGTAGTTTAAGTGTATTTTTGGGAAATACACTTAATTAGATATGAAGTTGGAGCTACCAGCTGGTTAGCTGAGCTTAGCATAGGGACTGGAAACAAGTCCAAAAGTAACAAAATCCACCTACCAGCACCGGTAAAGCTCATTTACTAACACATTTTTTTAATCTGTACAAAAACTGATGAGTAAAAATGACACATTGTGGTTTTAAGGGGGTTTATGTGCCGGACTACTTCTTGGTTGGGTGGAGTGACTTCCTGGAGTCTTGTTGTCACTCTGAGGTTGCCAGGCAACCAATTGAGACTGTAGGAATATCTCCATAATGTGTTATGCTAAGCTATTTTAACTGGCCACTGGCAGCAGCTTCATATTTTCTGTACAGACATAAGAATTATACAAATATTCTCATCTGACTCTCAGCAAATAAGCAAACAAGCATATTTCCCAAAATGTCAAGCTATTGCTTTGATGGTGAATAGACACAATCTCCACGTAGTTTGTGTCCACATATTGAAAGCTGTATTTCAGAGTTCATGCTGACTTCATAAAATCTCACAGCAAAAGGTGTGTTTGACTGTTACAGACAGTATGTCATCTGATTGTCATCGTCTATGTTTATTTTGCATTTATCCCCAAACCTACAGCATGCTTAACCATCAAGGTGGCAGATTAGGCAGGCTTGTTCCTGCACTGTACTGTGGTGTCTCTCAAATAGAGAATGCTATGTCTGTCCTTTGTTTTTCTTTTTCTTTTTTTTTCTTTTTTGTCGTACTGGGTTCACTTTGTGGTTAAATGTCAAATATTTGGCCATATTTCTTTTTGAGACGCCCTTGAGACGTATTTGGGATACCTAAAGACAAAAGAGAAGCTGCAGTGTGAGATGAGCGTCTGTTAAACTTTGGCTGTCCAGAACAGCTCTGACAATCGACACTACAGACACCATAAAGTTCTTAAGGCCTTCTTCCGTGGCTGTGGGTTCAACGCCTTGTGTTGTACACTTCTTTATAACACAAGATATTCGATACAGGTTCAACCCTCTTTTGACCATAACGTACCGGTCAAGGGTAAATGCTGTGTTTTCACCATTTAACCCTGTCCACTATTCACAAAGGGGGTCTACAACTATAGTTCTGTACATAACTGGACTGCTGCCATTCAACATCATTTAAAGTGGCTGCTGCAACGTTCATTTTAGAGTGGAGATTCAACATGAGGTTGAGAGTCAACTGAAACATTATGTAGAAGTTATTTTCTTCATCTAGTGACCATTTGAATGCCATAACTTCATGCAGTCTACAATCATGATGAAGCATATTTGTCATTCCAAAAAGGTGAATTAATGACTGACAATGCTAGACGTTGCTGCGGGAATGTTTAGAATAATAGGGCTACTATATGGGCATTGTTGGGTTAAGTAATTCTATAACCAGTAGGACTATTTCAATAATGACGTCACATGCTGCCCCTAGAAACTCTTTAACCTCATCAACAAAAGTGAAGCCTGGTCTGTAGCTGCATTTCATGTCGTTAAAGTAAGTTTGGTGGAACTCAGAAATAAACTTAACAGATTCAAAACAGACACCGTGTTTTTCTGTTTGAAAACTGTGGCGTGGCTTGCAGGCTACACATTCAGTGGAGAAAAGCCATGAATGCAGCAAACCCTATACACCCTGCTTGTGTCCAGTCAGACAGTATGTATGGCTTGCATGGATATGTTGCAGCTCTTAACCACTAAGTCACATTAGGGCCTTGAAAACAAAAATGTAAAAAAAATAAATAAATAATAAAATGAAATAAAGCAAGTGGATATGTGGCTGAAATATGCTTCCATTCACTGTGCTGGCATCACTCTTTTGTTTACACATAAAAAAAGCTAAAATAATTTAGAGTTAACATACAGTTAAGTGGATGCATGTTATCATCCTTGCCAGCATTGAGAAGTAATTGAAATGATGTTTAAAACACAGCAAAGATGTTTGAGTTGTTGTGGAAGGTTAATTGTGTTGTTTATTTGAGTCTTTGCAAAAGTTGAAAAATGCAGCAGTGAATATTAGTGTGATATTACTGGGCTCATGAAGGCCAGTGATTTTCTGTGAGACTCTATTAATCTAGTGAATAATGGAAGTGTTCGGCACATGGAGCAAATATAGTTTAAGTTTCTAATCCTTGGTCAGGTGGTTATAAAAGCAGAGAAAGAGACTAATTAAAAAGAAATATCAAGGTTAATACAGCAGGGATAGTGTCAGACCATAGCGTTACCACAAACAATAAAGTAAGAAATAATAGACATCAAGAACAAGTTGATATGATTGTGGCTTTTCTGGATTGTGTTTGAGCCAAATTGTTGGTCTCGCGCTTTGCACCTTTACTTTTTAAAAATGTCAGTTCTATAATGTGAATGGATGCAGCTATGAGGACATTTCTAAGTGTTTATTAATGTACAGTATTTGCCAACAGTTATTACTTCTCCTATGAAGACATATTTTATATGATTAGAAATGCGTGTTACTGCTCTGTCATTTATTATCTGTTTAAACACTGGCCTCCACTTGTGGGTGTCCAAAGGAGGTAAGGATGTTGACCAATACATTGTAGTGTGTTATAAACCATTTATTAATCATTTATATGCTGCTTATACTGTAAATATACACAACTAATAAGCTATGGTAGCTTCCATCTTTTTACTCTTTTGTTTTTCTGTTTTTTTGGCAGGAACTCGGTTCATTTCTTTGCTGCTGCCATGAAAGTTTGCTGTTCTAAATGTTGGTGTGACCGGCCCTTAAGTGTGTCCTTTCGCCACATCATATTCTAGCAAAAAGATAACTAGCACATAAAACTCAGCTAAAAAACTAGACCTAATTTTTTATCACATGCTGCTATTCTTTTCTTTTATTGTTCCACGCTTTTAACAAATCAAATGTACCAAGTTTTTAGATTCACTCTTGAGGAATTGAAAGAAAACCAACATTTTTCTTGCAACAATGTCAGTACCATTACATTTGTAATGTAAAAAGTTTCTTGTGCGCCATGTAAGAGAAAACAATAGAACAAGAGAGCGATCCCTCAACGTCACGTGTGGCCCGTTTGGCAGCTTCCGTGCCGTATGACAAGCGCTTGGTAGTCTGAGCTGCTTGAGCTGAGCTTGCAGTGACTCGAGCTTCAAGGGGTTGGGGATGAGCCACTCGCTGGGAGGCCGTGAGAATGTAATGAATGAAAAAAATATTTGAGATTCTGAGAGCATAACGCTGGGGCTGAACCTTCCAGGCCAAATCATCTGAATTCACAGCCAGGTGAGACACAGCATTTTAGCTTTGTGGCAAAAATTCAAGCTGTGGTACTGTGATATTTTACACATATTGGAAATTTTGATGATGGAGAATATGAAGCTGAAGAGATTTACTCTTTTAAATTCTTGCTTTGCTCTTCTACATTTTTAATATACAGTAGGGATGTAATTAGACAAACCACGCCAAAGTGCTGGTGACTTTTGAAGAGGTTGCAGTGGCCACAGCACCATGCCATCGTGGGGTATTATACAGGCCTCTTTTGTCTCTCTGGAAAATGTCAAGGCGTAATTGATATTTCTCACTGGGCCCTTTATCTTTGTGCCATGTTTCAGGTTCTATGATCTGGGTTCACGCTGACCTTTAGCAATGCACTCTTTTCTCTCGCTTTTTTTTTTTTTTTGTGCCTCACTGAAAATAGCTCAATAGGATTTCAATGGGGTGTCTTTCATTGGAGACAATCTTCTCTTCCTTTTCCTACCCGCAGCCTCTATGACGGTGGCTATCTATTTTGAGACCCAACTTTTCAGCATGTTGTTTGATCTGAGATTTACTCTGGGTGCTTTGTCCGCTGAGGTCTGAAAAATCATCCTGTTCCTCAGCAGTGACAGAGGAGATGTACTGCTGCTACTGTCCTTGGCTGCTACCTTATCTCGGTAAATGTGCTTGTATTGTCACAAAGCACAAAGCTGAAATTGAATTAAATTAAGTATTATTTTTTTCAGAAATAAAAGGACAGCCGTCTTATATATTCGAAATAAAGTGGAGACTTACAGTGAAGTGTTACGTGGTCCAATCGTGCTTGTTGGTGGACTGTTTCTGCTTGTTGGTGGACTGTTTCTGACAAAACAACAACTTTTTTAGGAAAACAAACGTCTTTGTAAAAAGGTGCCTCAGTGCCCGACCACAGTACAGGACAATTAATGCCGACCGTGAGGCCCAAGAGCCCCTCTTCCAGATCTAGTTAGGCTTTGCATTAAAATGGCAGAGTCTGATCCAATGTTTGGGATGGAAGTTTGACAGCAAAGAACAAGTCAGTGCCCTTCAAGAGCTCACATCCTAACCAGTCCTCACCCACATGACTCAAGTACACTCACACTAAAAAGGCACTTGTTATTGATTTTGCTATTGTGTTATTAGTCTGCTGATAGGAGCAATGTTTTTACTTGCTTTCTTAATGTGGTACCCCTTTTCGTTTTGTTGCAGAATTCAGTATTCTCTTGTCTTTGCCGCCCCATTGGTTAATCCCGCCTTAGTTCCATGCGAGGTGCTCCAGAGAAATGTATCTGTCATGTGCTTTTTTGAATTGAGAGGAGAATAGCTCATTACGCTGGCCACTTGCTCAAGCCCTACCCTCCGTCACTTACGGGATGAGAACCGCCAAATTAAACTTGATTTGATCCACCATTAAACAACGAGGAGAAGAAAGGAGATTGCTCCTTACACTAATGGGGTTGGTCTTCCTACTTGGTCTCCATCCTACTGTTGGTGCGCTCTTATCACATGTGGGGCTCCACAGTCAGTGGTGGTTCTTTTACCTCTGTCCTTTGAAGCTCTCTTTTTAAGGCCCTTTCCAAACAGATGTCGACTCAGAAATAAGGGGAGGGAGAAGTGAGGGTATAGTGCCCATGTTGGGAGGAAACTGCTCCTTGCCATCCAGAATACTGGGAAGTGCTGTCACGGGTAACGAATAAGTACATTTAATAGCTTTTTTCATTATTGGTGGCGCTTGCTGGCTTGTTGGTTTTGTATACACTCACAGTTGTGTTTACATTCATTCATTCAGTCACCTGTTTATTTGTTTGTTCATCCAGTAGGTTCCGTGGTACACCATGCACAGTACAGGTGTTGGGAATACCAGCGCTGCATGTCATCACATCACTCTGAAATATTCATACTTACCCTGATTTTCATATTGCTGCTCTACACGGCATGAGTTCATCCATCTGGCACACGAAAACATTTGTGACACCGCTGACATCATTTTTCTGCTTCTCACCAGTGAAACACACATACTGGATTTGTCAGTGATTGAGCCAGACGGGTTCTGCTTTATTGAAAGGGGGAAACATGTTCAACAAACATTTTCAAGAATTTAAAACAAAAATCCAAACATTCTGATTTCAAAATTAGGTGGTTTTTCCAGTCTTCTTGGTTATATAATACCACATGTAAAGAGATTATTTCCCGAGATAAAGCAGCACATATCCTACCTGACTAAATCAGAAGCGAGGGAGTAATGTGAATATTCTGTGGAATCAGATTTTCTCAGTCATGTAGTGGCTACAGGGCTTCTGTGTAACTGCATTCACTGGCATGTGAAGGAACTGCTGCACAGGTAGTCATGTCTTTATCCCAGCGGTTGTCGGTAACGTACAGTGCAACACAGAGAGTGCATGAATTGATATTTAACACGACATGGGTTTTAAAAGCTTTGAAGGCTGTGATATGAGGATTTGGTCACTAAAACAATGTAACAGCTGAAACAATGTGAAATTAACCAACCATCTTGTATGAAGCTCACTATCATCTCAGGTACTGGGAGGCACCTGATTTCTTACATTATTCAACAATACAGCAAATCGAGCCTCTCTACAAGGCTGATATCTTATTCATCTGCTCCTCTGCGCTTCCTCAAGTATTTGCTGGCATAATTAGTTGGCATAATCAACACTGTACTGCTTTGTGGTGATAACAATGTTATACAGTGCCCATCATTTTGTGATGCTATAGACTGAATGGAAAGTAAAAGAGGCCGCTCTCATTCAGGATCTTGTTCCTGAGCCAAGGTAAATCAATACAGCGAATCAAAAGATTACCATATTATTTGAATACAAGGTTACCTGCAAATTATCTAAATGGCATGCAAATTCCACCTGAATATATTTAAGAATTGTAAGACAGTCAGTGTGATTGTAAACCACAGGTGCAAGGCATTCAAGGCTGTTCTTTGGGTTTCCTCGCACACTGTAGTTGCTCAGTTCAGGGTAAGTCGGGCCCTGACAACTTGTATTCATTGGGACTTACAGCAGAAATACGCAAGGACAAACACAAGCACCCACATCGGAACATGTACAGTAGCATGGCCACTGCAAATAATAACAGTTTGAAGGGCTGTTCCATTTATTTTTTGATTATAATGCATGTAACCTATGCCAATAGCATATTTTGATATAAATAGTTAACATACACAAACAAGGTTGATACGGATCCCTTAGATGTACTCTTTTTTTTCAACATACATACTGAGCAGGACATTTTACAATGTAAAAATGGCGTCTGGTCTGAAGCTGTACACAGTGCTCCCTGGTAGACAAATTATGTAATGTAGACACCTCTAAATTACCTCACACCCAGTTTGGCATGTTTGTACTGCAGTTTCTTGCTACTTATCGGCGGACATATACACTGATACCAATGTATCTGCTATAAGCTAACATCGGCCGGTATGTCAGCTTAGCCGATTTATCAGTCTAACTCAAATTCAGATGAAATTATGTCGATCTCTGGAGTCACAGAGAGGTGAGCGGCTGAACGGTGGGCGAACAAAATGCAGGACCTTGATACCAGACTCCGAGGTTTGCATCCTGAGTTATTTATTGGGTTCATTCAACTAAAACACTTTGGTTAAGGGTAGGTAAAGATTGCAGTTTCAGTTAAAAGTTGCCTCGTGCTTCTAGTCAATGTAGGCTTTTTCTGTATTAGGCCAACACCGACCAACCAAGTCTGTGGATGCTGTACTCTAAGATCCAATATTTTGGTGGAAAATATGTTTTAAGTGAACATTTTACATCTCGCTGTTGGAAACTAGTTGCACATACTGTATTTTATTAATACCAAAATCAGGAATAAATTATGACTATATAGGATTTTACATTTTTATCAGATTATGTTTACGTACACTGTTTAGAACTTTAAAGCAAGACTATATAGCTTTTGTTTAACCACTGTGGCCACAAATAGCTATTACAAGATGCTAAATGCTAATACAGTATATACATTGTTTTTACGTAGTGTAACAGTAGCACAAGTACAGAAGAGTCATAAAGTCAGCAAAGTGACTCGGTAGCGTCACACAGCCGTATCTGTCTGTTGTGTGCTACAGTAACATTAGCTAACATTAGCTGCCATTAGCTAGTGGTCATACCAGACCAAGTAAGGCTGTAGCAGCAAAACCCCTGAATGTAATTGAAGAGAACAAGCGTGGCCTGTGTTGCTCATTCATTCAACCTTTCATTTGTAAGAGGAAGAATATTCTTCTGTCACTTCTTCTTTTACAAGGTACACAGTCTCGCTTTAAAATAGAGAAGTTTGGAATCTGGAGAGAGGCTGCGTGTTTGTTCCCTCCTTTAAGTAATAATGTACAGAGTCTCATCTGATACTCTGAAAGCTCTCACTCAAAAAAATGTTTTGGGTGTTGTGAAATTTATTTGACCCTTTTCTACATATGCACACATCAAAATGTTCAATTGTTTTTGGATTATTTTGTCAAACAAGTAGCTGAAACTTGGATTAAATAACTTTTTTAATTGAGAAATGAAAGATAGACTAGTCAACTATCCCACATCCCTTCAAGAAATAGAGATTAATTTGAAGGTAATCATAAGTGTGAAAATTGCTGTTATCTTCTCACTATTCCTTTCACTGCTAACGGCCTGTCTGGCTCTGAAGTCGTCCCGGTAATAAATATTCATATACCTTTCAGGGTCTTTGTTATGTTGACTACCTTCCATCAGTATGATCTGTTGTGGCACGAGAAACACAAATGGAGGAAATAAATTAAGAAAAAAAAAAATCTAAGTAAATATATAAATAATAATGACAATGAGTGAACAGGGGGGGAAATTTGGAACATCAAAGGCTCCTCTATCTTTGTAGCATGTAAACAGTGCGTGCCTTCAGTGAGTGGAAGAGCCCTTTTTAATGATTCCATGGAAGATTGCCACATCGACAAGCATCCTGTAATAAATAAAATTAACAAACATTTCTGTAGGGTCTTTTCAAAGGGAAAGAGAGCCCAATGTTTTTTTTTCAGATAAGTGGTCTATACATCCCCTGCTCCTTCCTGATTAGTCTAATCCAGTGAGAAGTGCGTGCAGGGTTTTGATTGAGTCAGCCGTCGAGGACCCCGAGGGGAACCCTTCTGATAAGTGCCTTTACCTTTCACCTCCAGAACCCCACGCACGTCGCTTCGCCATATCCCACTCCCTCTAATCTCATTTGGCCCAGGAAGACATGCTCAGGCACAAGAAGCTACGATTAGCATCCTCTTTACCAAGGGATTCCATTGGCTTGGACTGCCAGTGCTGCCCTCAACCTGAGTCGCTGAAGGCTCTAAATCAGCCAGGTAGTTCTGTGTGTGGCTTGTGTGTGTGTGTGTGTGTGTGTGTGTGTCTGTCTGTGTGTGTGTGTGTCTGTGTGTGTGTGTGCGTGTGTGTGTGTGTGTGCTTCTGCATCCAGCCTTCATAACTGTGCGTTTGACAAACTCGACACCAGAAAGTGTGTTTCCTCTGTTTACCTTTGTTGTAGTATATCAGCTCAAATATTCTTGATGGCTCATTTTGCCAAACACGTGCTCCGTTATTTCATGTCACGACCGTAATGTCAGAGCTGTAGTCACGATTTTCAAAAATACTGAGGTCGTGAGTCCAAATTCCCAAACCAACCCAATGTTTTGACTAACCACCAACCAAACAATAATTTTTTTTTTTAATTTGTTTGAAATTTTTTTTTAAACAAAATTTAATATCTTATTTATTCACCTCACTGTTCGATTGTAGATTCTTTCATTACCTAAGGTGGTGAAAACAAATTCCCTTTCATTTTATTTCATCTAACTAATTTTAAGGCATTCCGTCCAAAGAAAATAGCAGAATTACTTTAAAAATGCCAACATGAGTGATATGTGTACAATCATAGAATATGCAAATCCTTCTTAAGGTTGTTAAGAACCCCCCCCACCCACACACAAACACAGACACACACACATACACTCCACTCCAAAAAAATTCACAGAAACATTACAGACGCCATGACCTCACTGTCCTCAGTGATATTTACAGCTCTGCAGAATTGGTCCGATATAAACCAGTAACATCACAGTGTATGTAAGTTTAGGGTAGCTTTTACTGTGTCATCAGCTGCTATGGCCATAAATGAAGAAAATTCACTCAAGTTTGTTTCTTATTAAATCTGACTACATTCATCTTTCTGTTCAGCCTTCATCCAAACCATCATGTTTTATTTCATTTCAGCAGGAATTGTCGTCTGGCACGATACATCGTTTAGTATGTTTATCCAAGATTTGTTGAAGAGATTGTCGCGTTAAAAGAAGTAACCTATGATTAAAGACAGAGTCATGAGCGCATGAGCTCATACTGTACAGAGGCTCAATAAGCTTGCCAGTGATTACACAGCCACCACAGTATGTGTAATGTGTGACGAACTCCCTACACCTCAAGCAAGTACACTAATAAATCACATATCACACCCAGCGCTGATCAGGTAATCACCACAAATATTTTTAAAATATCCTAAACGTGTCCAATAACTTTTGAAAAGTAAACATATCAATGCAAAGTATTTTCTGAAAAAAACAGCTTATTTATGTAATTGGGAATAAAAGGATAACAGTCATTGGCCATATGAAATTTTGTATCATGTTTGGATATCTGGAATAACCTTAAACTTGGTTGCTGGCAGCTTTCTCCAATGATTTGAGCTCCACTACATTGTATTCAGAGCTCGTTTAGTGAAGACGGTGTATCCTCATTTGCATCCTAGGTCAGCTCACTAGAACTGCATAACCTAAACTCAGACAAATTATTTTAAAGAATCACTAACTACAGTGAGTGTATGATACCTCATAACCATGCTGAGCATTTTGTGATTTACTGTATTTTTTTTATTCATAACATACAAATGCAGAAATTGTATGCATGTATTTTAAAAAAAAACTTGATGACTCAAGTAGTGCCTGGAGTATTGATGAGGAAAGACAGCAAAAAAAATAAAAAATAAAAAAAATAATTCACCTGCATAATTTGAGGTATGAAAAGTTTATGCTGCATGAAAACTCACAGGTTGCATGAGCAAGAAAGACAGAGCACAAAGACTCAAAAGTAAACGCTGTATTAAATGAAGCACGCACATGCACACACAAGCACGCGTGTGACGTCTCACACACCCACATGTACTGTAAATCATGACACACACGTTAATGTATGGAGGGTTGTCTGAGCAAGCAGAACATGCGTAGTAATAAATATGCATGAGAAAAATCAAGCAGACTGATAAGTGGCCTCTGAGTGTCTGGTCACTTGTGGAGAAGAGTGTGTGATCGCAAGCTTAGCAGCTCCAAATCAGCAGTTTCTATACCGTCTATAAATGAAAACAAGCAACAACGAAAAGAACTACAAGTAAAAAGAAGAGCAGCATAATGAGGCAGCTGGATGGGAATATAGCTTTGATGGATGAGACATTTAGGATATGTGGTTAGTTCGGAACAGTGGTTTCCAGCCTTGGGGTCAGGACCCCTCCAAGGGGTCAAAAAAAAAATCAAAGGTATCACCAGATAGTTAATGGGATTAGAATGAGGAAAATACATAGTCCTGCTACACAAAATGATATGATTTTTTTTTCTGACTATAAGCTAATCTTAGTAAATCTTTTTACCCCCCCTGTGGCTCTCAAATGTATTCAAATAAAACAGTCTGAGAAGTTCAAATCACCCTTTGGTGCAACCGCAAAATTTATTGACGTTTGCTTTGTGTGACAGGGGGTTGCATGTGGACATTGCTTTATTTTTAAGGGGTCATGTTGAGGAGGTGGGGGTCCCATGTGGTTTCTAATTTAACCAAGAACTTTGGATTAAGCTGACATTACACTGTCACTACTGTCGAGATGCAGCAAGTATTTCCAAAAAAAACTATAAAGGCTTTTCCCAAGAATATGACTTGAAAGTAACATAATGATAAATAAAAGTCCAAGTGTCAAGGACTTATTTATCTCTTTAAGGTCTGGAGCTCCATACACCAGGGAATGGAACGGTTTGAATTATATTTAATGTGTGTGTCTCAAATTATAGGCCTGTTTGCTTAGACAGAAAAATAAATATAGTTTTTAAACAAAATTTTATTTTATTTTATTTAAAATGTGACTTTAAATATCAAAGAAAAAAAGTGATTTAAATATTTATTATGTGTGTACGACTTGTGATTATTTTATGCACTTTCAAATCTCACGGAAATATCAGCATCAGTAATTTATAAAAACCCCAAATGAATATATTATAATGTGTATAATAATGCAAATGAGGCAAATATCAGCATCAGCACCGAGCATCAGGCTGTTGGCTCCAAGGCCTTAAAAGCTGCGGGGAGGCTGCCACATGCAGAATAACATGAGGATTATTAACAAATAAAAAGTTAAGACCGAGCCTGAGAGCACTGTCCAAGGTCAGAAAATGGGTGCAGAGTTGACTCCCACTGTCCGGCGCAGAAAATGAACCTGGTGAATGCAAGATGCGGGTTCTGAGTGAAGCGTGCGACATTATCCTACCGATGCTTTCCATATCTGTATCCGATGAACTCCGGAGAATTGACCACGTATAGGCCCAAATGCATGCGTGTGTGTGTGTGTGTGTGTGTGTGTGTGTGTGTGTGTGTGTGTGTGTGTGTGTGTGTGTGTGTGTGGGTGTGGGTGTGGGTGCGCGCCCGATAGCCTAAATAAAAAAAAAATAACAGAAAGACATGCACTGTCTTTACATCTGTAGGGGGGGGGGGTGTAAATCACTTTTCCGACCGGCGCAGCACGTTAAACAGCCGTGGCATGATTCCTTTTCTCTCAGCTCATCCGCTCCCTTTTTTCTTTATCGCCTCGTTCACGACTTCATTTCTTTCAAATGAGAATTCAGGGACCCCCAAATTCGAGCCCCGGCGTCTACAAACAACACAACTGTACGGTCTTACTTTTTCTGCCGTCAAAATGGTATCCCAGATTCAATTTTAGATAGACCAGGATTTAGCCAGTGATGATTTTCCTTTTTTTTTTTTTTTTTTTTTTTGGTCTTTCGGAGACAATATTTAATACGCTGAAATGAGATCTTTTTTTTTTTTTATAGTTCTCTATATGTTGTGCCAAATCTCGCGTTGACACACGCAAAATGAATGCATCTCTGATAAGCGAGCCTGCATGAACGCATACAATAGTCCTTTTTTTTTCTATCATCATCATCATCAGAAGAAACAACAATGACACTGTCATCATCCTCATCACCATCATCATCAGTAGAGACTGTTTCACCCTCTCCTCCAGGGTACCCCCCCCCCCTTTGATTTAGGAAATTAGTGCGCCTAAATACAAAAACCTCATTCTCCACATCCACTTATCAAACTCCATTTGCTGCAGATGATTTCAGGGTAATATTAAAAGACAACAATGCAAATGACCCATGGCTTTTAATTAAAAATGTCTTGCCCCCTCCCCTGCTATTTTTGTTTCATCCGTTTCACAATTTTTCGACTTAAAATGTTGTGAAGGGAAAAAGTAAAAAGCGCCTGCTTTGCTCGGTGTCCCCCTCCTCATTGACTTTTATCACTAAATGAAGCATATAAATGACCTGAAAGCGCTTGGCTGTCGCCTTAAATTAAATAAAATAAAGAACAATTATCCTCTCCTTTTTCCTCTGATCTCGCGCTATAAAGCAGTCCTGGGGAGATAAGGCAGATTGAATTCCCTCTGTTGTGCTCCAATAAAAACGTCAAGGGGGGGGGGGACTTAAAGAGAGATTTAAAACCCCCCCCACCCCCCACCCCCCTCCCCACCCACCCCCATAATTTCAAATCATAATTTCCCTCCCATTATACCTCTCAGATGCCGTTTATCGTTAGGGTTATTTATTTCAGGGCGTTGCAACTACAGTCGATTTCCGTGACTAAGTTGGATAATTACAGGTAGTGAGAGCGTCGCACTCGGCAAAAGTTACGACGGCCTTAATAAAATGTATGAAAAGTATAAAAAGCAGCGGTTTAAAACAACGGCACGGCCTTGTATAGAGAAGGTTATTCGCCTCATTTCCGACACGGAAAAAAATAATATCCACGTCTGCAGACAGCCTACTCCTGAAAGTAATTATAATTGTCTAATTTCAAAGTTGAATTAGGATGCTTTAGGGGTTTGATGTAAAACTTCACATTCGGTTCAATGAAGTATCACCCTAATTTACAGCTCCAGATAAGGACTAAGTCTGTCATAAAAATCTGCCCCCCCCCACTCCCCCTCTTCCTCCCCCTCCTCCCTCCCCAGGATTGAATTGCACCTTGGGCAATAGTGCAGAATCGTGAATCTTAACTTCTCTCAGCATATGTTCCTGGCAGATAAGTAAACAATTTGGATGTGGAATGAATTTTTTTAATTAATACCACAGTCGTCTAATGTGGGGCTACACACCGCCGTCCGCAAAAAAAGCCTGCTCTCCATTCCCAGAGTGGAGGAGAGGAAAAGCCCGATCTGAATCCACGGTCGAATCCTTAAATGCGTGCATTTCATTCCTCCGGCTCTGGGGTAGTAAGCCGCATTGTCCTAATGAGAGTCAGACCTATCATTCGCAAGTTTATACAGGTTTAAACAGGAGCGCACGACTTGATGATAAAAGGCTTTAGCGGGCTTTTTGGCTGCAGCACCTTTCTTTTTGAAAAGTAAACACACACGCAGAGGTATTGCACAGTAGTTGCGGGCTGCTTTACAGCCAGCCAGCAAAAGAAATAATAATAATAATAATAATAATAATAAGAGAAAGAAAGGAAGAAAGAAATCACATCACACTGACTTTGTTCCATTTGTTAAACCCATAATTAAGCTGAGGGTTTTCTCCTTGAAGTGATTAAGCAGTCAGACAAGTCGGACGGGCAGAATCCCTCCAGGGAGGCCTCTCCTGAACTGTCAAACATCAAAAGATCACAAACGGTTCAGCCCAGTGCCATGAGAACACCTTCACTGTACCGCACCGCAGAACATGCCTGGAACCTGTTTCAAATTAAAAGGAAAAAAAAAAAAGGAGCAGCAGCCAGAGGCAATTAAGCCTGGTTGAGGAAATGATCAGAGTGAAGGAGTTTGACAGCTTGGAAAGCCAAAGGGGAGCGAAAGGATCGATTGGGAAAAAACAGGATTGATTTAGATTATTGTTCTACTGCAGTGCGAGTTTGTTAGTGTTCAGTCTGTGGCCTGTCAACAGCGGTATTGATTAGTTTGGGGTCAAGTTGGGTCTAGCGCTTGCAATGTAAAAAAAAAAATAAAATAAAAAAATATTTCTCATTTAAAAATGTTTCAACCTCACACTCGCTTTTTAGTGACTTATTTTTTTCCGTTTCAAGTCTTTATTCTAAATAACTGATTTGATGTTATTTGTATTTTTTTTTTTTCTCAGCAATTTCAAATCTGTGCAAACTGGGCCTTTATTCTGCCAGTTTTCGACGTCCCCCGCGGCGCCTACACACCACTACGTTATCTTTGTCATCTCAAGTACCCAGTAACCTACAAATACAGGAAAATTGATATCGTTGAAGACAGATTGTCTTTATTCGAAACGTCTTTGCTCAGCCATTGAACAAAGAGCAGGAGGTATCAACCTTCGAGATACATTATCCTTTCCATAACATGACAGGTTTTAAATTACCATCTTAGATAGAAAATACACATATAACTCCTTGAATTCAAATAAAAGTTATTCTCAAGAACAAAACCAAAAAAAAAAAAAAAAAAAAATGACGCGTGTGACTATATTAGCACTGAACCACAGGAAAAATGCAAAATGAAACATTTGGATGGAAATGATTTTTTTTTCTTTTGTCATCTTAAATAGACCGTCTAGTTTTATGTGCCAGCTTTTGATAATTATAAACAATATAACCCGTATATAGGTCCTGATTTTCGACCCTATCCAGAACATCTTAAAATTACGAGTGCCAAAATGTAGACTACTTAGGCCTATACAGGAAACAAGAATGCTAATTGTGCAAGCCAAATTTTTCAAAATAAAAGAGTAGTCTATCAGTAATCAACACAAATCAGCCTATCAGCATGTAAATGTACACAATAAATAAAGTTAAAGGCCTCCTTTTCTGGTTGCCATAAACGTTATAACATTTACATTTCTTACAGTTCACAGGGCACCGTCCTTTACACTAAATCCCAGCTTCTTTGCTCAGGTCAGGAACTTGTTGGATTTCTGGAAAAGTTTTTTTTTCTTTTCTTTTCTTTTTTTTTTTGTTGTTGTTTTTTTTTTTCTGTTTGTTTGTTTTGCCATAACAAGTCCAAGGCAGTTAATACTGTTCATGTCTTTTTAATGGGGGGCGCGCTGTCCATAATATATTTACATGCATTTCAGTATTCAAGTGAATTAAAAAGAGGAAAAAGAGTCTTGGGGGTTACATGGCAGTGGCATGTGCGGATGAATATGGGTCTATCCCAGTCTTGGTCATACCTGGAAAAAGAATGTAGGCCACCGGGGGCTGTAAACTTGACGCTGACCAGGCTGTGCAGTTACACGGGACGACATAGCCCGGGTTTGTGGGCGACGGGTGGGTGTGGGTGTGCTGACTGGGGCACCCAAGGGTGCCGAACGCGCCGTTCTGGTATCCCAACGAGGACGCGTACGGCAAAGTGCTGGTGCTCAACGTGTGGGGCATCTCCGTCATCTTCTGGATGGCGCTGGAGCTGAACTGACTCGGGTCGAGGAAGGAGTAGGGAGCGGACGTCGGCGGCAGAAACGCTCGGGCTTTCTCCGAGGAGCCCAGAAGCGAGTCCGCGGCAGACACGGGAAGTCCCTTCAAGTGGTCGGTGTCCCCGAGGTAAGGCAAAGGGAAAACGTACCTGTCCTTTTTCAGCAGGTTTTTGGGCTTGCGCCTGGGTCTGTACTTGTAGTCGGGGTGCTCCTTCATGTGCTGAGCCCGCAGCCTCTTGGCCTCGTCAATGTAAGGTCTCTTCTCAGACTCTGACAGCAGCTTCCACTCGGCGCCCAGTCTCTTGCTGATCTCCGAGTTGTGCATTTTGGGATTCTCCTGTGCCATTTTCCTCCTCTGGCCTCGGGACCAGACCATGAACGCGTTCATGGGTCTCTTGATATGATCGGCGGGCTTTGACATCTTTAGAAAGTGTACTTTTATCCCCAATGATAATGACGAGGAAAAGTTCTTATCGGAAGGAAGGGAAACTATTCACCTGTCTAGATGCCAGATACCAGTCATGCCAGGTCTGAGACGTTCTGAGTCTGGAAAAGAGCGAAAAGAAAAGAAAAGAAAAGGAAAATCCAGCGCCCGGTTTGCTCTTCCCGAGTTAAAACACCGACGCGCCTTCGTTTAAGTCCGGTTACAACTCTCTTTCAGACCTGCGGAAGGCGATACGGGGAAAAAAAATACATGCGAGATGCACACACGTAACAAAATCCACAAAGGTGAAAGCAATGTTCCGCAGTCAGTTTGCAGGAGTCGTAAATGTGTTCGGTGTTATTTTTTTTCTGTCACACACTCTCCCTCTCTCTCTCTCTCTCTCTCTCTCTGAGGTTTGTCGTCAAGCACCTGGCTTGGAAATGAGCGGAAGAGCGTGAATACGAGCCAAAAGCGGTGAAGTTCAAAGGCTGGGCTGGTTTGGTTTCTGCACGCAATCTGACATAATCTGCAGGGCGTTCACTCACCAACCTGAGCGCCCAATCAGCACGGAGACCGGCTATTATAATACCTTCAGGAAAAAATATATGTACATTACAACATAAACAAAGACTGGCTGGTAGTAGAAGAAGAAAAAAAAAAAAATAAGGAGAGAGGGGCGCGTGCGAACGTGTGTGTGCGTGTGCGAACGTGTGTGTGCGTGTGTGTGTGTGCGTGTGGAGGGGGGTAATACTCAGGATCCCTCCTCGATTCCATTTAATGTAATGAATCGCAACAAACATGGACCTTCAACCTCGTCTCCAGTTGAAACCTGACTTCAAACCCGGAGAGGCGACTGCACCGAGGAACCCATGTGCCGTCCAGCCTCGCGCAAAACGCAGGCGAGCACTTTCAGGTGTGTCGCCCAAAAATGCACATAGATTGGCTTTAGGTTAGTTGTGTCGATTTGGTCAGGCCCTTCTTTATTCATTCATTAAATTATTTATTCATTTATTTGTGAAAAGTGGGAAGGTCTAGCAATAATAATAATAATAATAATAATAATAGACTATTCATCCCTTTTTAAAATCTCATTCCCTCCCATGGATATCAAAAAAATAACATGGCAGCCGCTCTTCAACTGGCGGGACATGTAAACATCTTACTCTAAAGGAATCCACGGTTACTAGCAAAAACTAGCATTTCCTTTGTGGTAAATAAAAAAAAAAAAATTTAAAAAAAAAAGGCCCGCCAAACAAGCACGCAAACGCACGCGCGCAGAGTTTAGGCCCCCGCGTGTGCGCGCCGTGGATACTGAACCTGTGGAGAGTTCAGCTACGCAGCGACAGAATTACAACACACCGAGCAAATCTTACATCAACTGCAAAGGTTTACAAAACCTATAATTGTGCCTGTAATTGTTGCATTAGCTCACATCGGCTCTAAGGAGGCGCAGAGTGATCGGTTTGAAAAATGCAAATCTCACCCAGGACCATTGCTTAATAGCCCTCCGGCTAATGTGTGTGATATACGATTCCTTCAGCTGTGATTATTAAACGACGGCAGACAGCTGTTTTTTTTTTTTTTTTGGTTGCTGTTTTTTTCTTTCACACCGTCAAAGTGCTCTGATGGCAGATGCAGCCCTAAGAGTCGTCTCTAGTTACTTACACTGCTAAGTGGATGTAATCAAGGTAAGTCTTTGGCCTATACAGCTGTATATGAGCGCGCGCACGCAAGCACATGCCCACACGCGGATGTTGTGGACTCCATCCTGTTACAATTATCATCTCATCTTTCTGTGCGTGCGTGTGTGTGTGTGTGTGTGTGTGTGTGTGTGTGTGTGTGTGTGTGTGTGTGTGTGTGTGTCCCGCAAAGAGGCTGCACATGCAACTTCAAAGCTGAAGTTTCTTTAACCTTTCACCACGTCAGTGACACGCTCATATCTCCGAGATGAACAATTAAAATACTTGAAGAACTGCTTCGGCAAAAAAAAACGGGCATTCGTGGGCTACATATTTTCACCACTAACATTAAGATTCTCTCATATACAAGCAGGAGAAAAAACAGGATCTTATGCAGGCCAAACTCATTTTAGTTCTGTGCTCAAAGTGGGACAAAATGGAGTTTATTTTCCTGCCTGTGATATTCCCATATTTCAACACATCTGCGTCCCTTTCTCACGCTCTCTCTCTGCTCCCCGTCTCCTCACACACGCATGCGTCGATCGGCAGCTTGTAATAAGGAGATTTCCATCATATCTTTCTTTGCAAACCCTGAAATTATCGTTCAAAAACAAACAAACAAAAAAAAAACAACTCCCTTTTTTACGGGAGAAAAATCCTCCTCACCCCGACCTAGAGAACAATGTAGCCCACAGCTGAGGACGCCCCCGACTTTTTCCTTTTTTTTTCTTTTTTTCTTTTTTTTCTCCAGTACAAGCGCCGATCGGATGCCTGCAGAAAGAGAAAGCTCCTCAAATCCTCCCAATCGGCAAACTGTGATGTTCATCTGCAACCGCGAGGTAGTATACCGCATGTTTGGACTGTATATTTCAGCTGATTTTGAAGTTATAAATTGTGTTATGCTATCTTTCACAGAGCAGCGTATGCAATTTGACATGTGGCGTTTAGGCTGCTATATACCCACACCAGCTTAGGCTTCATTTTGAGATCAATGAATTAGATAGCAGGAAATTATTTTAGGGGCTGAGCCTCCTACTCACGAGGGAGAAGCCAGCTATGTTTCTTATTCAAAAACGGATTGTCTAATAAATACACGCCAGAAAGTTCCCTCGATAATTCAGCGGGATAATGAGAAATGCAATAGGTTTTGATTTGTGAAGGAGTGAGATGATTATTATTTCCATCGGCGGTCTCTCTTCAGTTATTTCTCAAATAGAATCGTCAGTGCATTTGACCCAGTGTATTGTCAGAGATAAAGCCGTTAGAATACAGTTAATAGCCTAAATAAAATAGTCCTGGTTTTACACCTGGGTGCGAGTCACCCGGTAAAAAAAAAAAAAAAAACAAAACAAAAAAAACTTCTCTCCATCTCCAAACTTCAGGCATTTGGAAATGTGAATCGATTTGACTGTCACAACCTAAGCAAAAGTAAAATAGAGAAAGAAAAATTGTGGAAAAAGGGGAAAGATAAGAATACATCTCTCTCTCTAGTATGTGCAGCCTGTATTTGATTTATTTGATTTATTTGGTTTAGAAAAGACAGTTAGAGTGAAAGCCCCGGGTCAGCCAGAGCTGGTAGTATCGATACCTACCAAACTAACGACCGGTGAGAGATTATTTGAACTTGCTGAAAGTTGGGATTGCTGCTGTTTATTAGTGTCATAAACAGCAAATTCAAGCCACACACAAACGCGGCGGGCGCTCGCGAGACAAACAACACGCGCGCGCGCGCACGCACGCGCGCCGCTCGGCTTAGGCCTATCTGAGGACGCATGTCCATCCATCTCGCCTTAAAAAGTGAATGGGGAGCGGCCTGACACACAGAGAGCCTATTAGCCAACTTGGGCTCCCGTGGAGAGCACGAGGTAAGCTCTCCTACCGTAACTGTCCATGGTGCTGAAGCGGTAAGAGGTTTTCTCTGCTGCACACTTGCGTCCTGCCTCAGAAACTCGTAAAAGCTAGTTGACATTTCAATGCCTTTTATTGTATGTCCATCCTATTTAGTAATGGTTTCTGTGTAAAAAATAAAATATTAGAATCTGAGACAACTCACAGGGTCTGCAACTTTCCTAACTTTTTTTTTTTTTTTTTTTTTAGCCGAAGAATGTTTTAAGCCTGTTTTTCACGGTGTGGAATAACCACTATTGAACCCCATTTGGAACTAATAAATTATGGCCCCATAAATGATCAGGAAGACATTTTTTATGTTGTCAAAATATGCCCAACTGACCGTCTGTTACTTTAGCATCAAGATGGGATTAAGTGTAAATTAGCCAGTGCCTTGTCAGTGTAGTTATAGCAATTATAGCATGACCTATTTTGTTTTTGTTGGGGTTTTTTTGTATCTTATTATTGCTTACAAGATGAACTGCAAGCATTGATGAGTGGATGGCTGTATGCTCAGGACTGTCTTTGGACCATGGGAGACAACACAGGGCACAAAGGATTCAAAAGGGGAAAAAAACACAAAGCAAAGTGAGAATAAACTCACCTTTTCAAAGAAGTGCTCAACCTATTCAAAACATTGCACGTTTGACAGTCTAGACTGAACTCCCCTGGGATAAATTGTGAATTACTGTGCAACACCTTCGCTTTAAACTTACTCTGAATGAACTTAGAATAGTCACAAATGTGCACAAGCAAACACACACACACACACACACACACACACACACACACACACACACACACACACACACACACACAATGTTTACCTGTAATAACACAATTTTTAATTTCTGATCTATACTCAAAGTCTGCATGGAGCAGCATAAAATTCATTGTTATTCACTCATTCACAAAGCAGAATGGTTTAATCAGGTTACCCAACCCTCACATGCCACTGCTCAGATTCCTCTACAAGGACTGAAATGAAGAAATGTTAAATTAACAAATGGAACCATTTAACAGATGCACTATCTAAAACCATCACTTTTTAGCCATGTTTACATGCAATATTCTGTCTGCCTTTTTTTATATCTTCACATATTAAAATACTGGGTGTTGATGGTTATGGAATTTATTCCCAGGTTAGATTTAGAATACCATGTTGTTCTTGGAAATGGCACAAAGGAGTATATGTATGCTTGAAATGCTGATAATTATACTTGCAACGTTATATACAAAAAGGTTTTCTTTTACTGATATGAAAATAATTCCAAGACTCAAATTGAAGACACAGTACTGGAGATCTTTCTACATTATCCGCTCACAAGTATCATTCATTGACACTGAGAAGCTATCAAAACGTATGCAATGAGCAGAGATGTATTGCCAACATGGGGCATATATTACAGAAAATATACTTATAGCCTATATCATATCTTTGTGATGACAACATTTCTCAGTAAGATACTAAAATTGGACTTAAACACAATTTAAAATGACTAACCTTAAGCTGTACTCTCTTTGATTCTGCAACACTGGATAGTGCAGGGCAGAGCAGAAAAAATTAACAAAGGTTCAAGGCATCAGGTAATAATGAAAGGATAGGGGCAATACTTCAAAGACCACAAGGTCCACATCACACAATTATACAATACAATTAGGATTAAAGGGGCAAAACAGAGATAACAGAAGATAGGGATAAATTATCACAAAAGGAAAGATGTGACTCTCTCCTGACCTTCATTAAGAGAAAAAAACTCATTTAGAGCTGGCCTTCCTTGCAGGGGGATTTCAGCCTTTCACATGAGACTGTGACTTACTAGATAAGATACGGAGAGACTCTGAACTACTATGAAACAATAACATAAAATATATATTCGCAATATTGAATAATAAACTATACAATACATAGTGATACATAGATGTAAAATAATACAATACAGACATTGTAATAATTGTTATTTCAGTAGAACTCTACTAATTTTAGACACAAATCGATGCCATTCATGCACAAGCTTACTGTTAGCACATATTTATACTGTTAGAAAAATAAACAGTTGGACATTCTGGGAATTTAGCACAGTTTGTGATACTTACTGAACCCCTTTCTTTTGTGGTGGTAGCATTACATTTTGTATAACTCTTTCAGCTGTCTCAACAGCTCAATAAGTTGACACGTTGAATGTTTCTATGCCAGCCAGGCACACGCCATGTAGAAAAAAACAATGAATGATTTGACTACAGCGCTGAGGTAATGATCTAATCACTGCAAAACTGAAGCAGCACTTGACAGACTAATGTCCTCCCAGACTCGTTCATCTGAACACGGTCTGTCGAGGTTGAGAAGCTCCATTATTGTGCCTTCCTTCCTACCTTGTCATCAACCACTGAGAGTGGCTGACTAAGGAGGAGGCCCTGGAAGAATGGAAGCACTGCCTGGAGAGACCGAAACACTCTTTGATGATTTGGAGACTTATCATAAACACGTAGCCTTTACCCAAACAGCGAAGGCTAAGAGTAAGGAAAGTATGGGTGAACTAGTTGAACTGTCCCTTCTTTAATTGTACAGTGTCAAAGATTCAGAGGACTGATGTGCTTCCCCACCAGTCTGACTCTTGACACTGAGCAAAGCACACAATTGTCCTAGGCCACACTGAGGAGTTGAGTCAATATTTAACAGATTCTCATCCAGAACTCCAGAAATCCAACCCTCACCTATCATCCAACCGTCCGTTGCACACTTTGCTTCCACCAGAAATTGTAGTGATGCCATTCCATGGAGATAAAATGTCCAAACATCCTCTTCCTAGGCCTGCTGACCATCATGGTCCCACATCTCCGTTGACATTCTCACTGGAAGATAACACGATCGTCATGTCCTCCAAGGCTGCCCCCTTTGTCCTGCACCCTTAGCCTCTTCCTTTTCTAACTCTAAGGTCTTCTCCAGAACATTGTGTGTATTAAAGGGGCCCCAAATTCATGTCTCAATTCTGTAAAGTATTTTGCTAACCTTTGGGCTCTTCCACTCATCTAACCCCCCACTTCTTTCCCCTTCAGGCAGCCAGGGACACTTCAACAAGGACCTTGAGGGTACCCTTCACTTCCTGGTGTCCAAGAATCCACCGCCTGGAGCAATCATCTCTAGGATGTGAGTGCTCCTGAATCTTTCTTTTGAATTTCTCCATGAGCCCTCTCAGTGTTCCCTGAGGTACCAACCACCTCTCCTCCCAGGGCAGGAGAAAGAAGTAGATATGGGACCATGACTGCTTTGGCTTTCATCAGTCAGGCCTGGAAAAAGATCTAGTCTATGCTGCTTTGATACCAGTGAACAACAACAATCCTGTTGAAATCAGCAGGCCTGTGTTATACCATGGCCCACAGCAGAAGGTGTAGCTCTGCACAAAAGATCTCCAAAGTCCCCCAGTGTTTGTCCTTTCAAGGTCCTGCTATTGTCTGGCTGAACTCCCTGAACTCCTTGGGTCCCATCTGTTTTTGCAAGCTCAAGCCAGTCTCCACCAGCCCCTGACCTCCACTCCAAAGCCAACACAGCCGCCATGCCTCAGTCCACCCACATTGTGTACCTCTTGCTCAGAGCTGATTGCTGTGACAGGGGTTTCCGGGACTCACAAGACTGGTTGTCCTGAAGAATGCTCCTGGATCCTTGCTTTCATATCTTCGATGCTGATCCCATTATTGACTTCCACTGGCGTCCTTTCTTTAGCAACCCTACTAACCCTTAAACTGCTCGCAAGAAACATGCGTCCTTAAGAGAAGGATTCTTGTAATGACTGTGCCAACAACCATACCTCTATCACTCTCTTGCTAGTAAGTGATTGCTGAGGATATATGAGACCTAAAAGATTAGTCAGTCGGGTAAATGATCATCCATAAATAGTTACAACCAGACTCAGTTCTTATTGAGCTCTGGCACAGTTATTTCAGGAGAATAATTTAAGGTTAATTTAATTTAATACGATGATTATTTTATTCATACATTTATCTGTTTTACTTGTATATTGAAAAACGGGATTTTGAGAAAGTTCAACTTTCTTAATGTCATACAAAGCTTGAGGTAATAATCATTACTAAATACCATCATGGCTAAGAGAAGATGAGGATGTACAAGACTCACCTCTGACGAGCACTCCCAAAATCACAGCCACTGTGATTAACAATTACATACTACATTCTGTATGTGGGGAATATTTTTCATTTAAATAACAGCTGTTTTACCACGTTTTAAGTAAAATATTCACGATAACACCTATGACACATTTACACTCACTCATTACCTCTCATCATAGCCTGCAGCGATATCTCATCAGTGGACGTAAGTTGTCCGTTGGAGTGCGTGCTCAGCACCGGCATTCAGGCTCTGCCAGTCCTCTTTAATTATTGGAAAAATACTTTTTGATAAATACAACACAGCACATCGTGAAGAATAACATTTAGATTAACTGGATTTGGCGGTTATATGGCAGTGTACATACCCAGAGGTAAAACAAATGCAGCATTTACCGGGAAAGCATATTGTGGTGGTCAATTGTAAAGCTGCAAAGATCTACATACTAAGAGTCAAGTAAAAGCCAGATAAAGGTATAACTGGATAGACCAACACCTGTAATTCCAACACAACTAGATACAAGAAAATGCAAATATCCTGTATACATTTTTAGCATAGTAAATAGCTTTCTATTTACCAAAGCTCTCTTTTTTTATCTCTCACCATAGGACTACCAGTGCCTCCAACTGAGTCTGGGACCTGAACTTCAAAATGTGGTGCAAAGCTCCCATGAGTCAGGTGATGAATTCCAAACTGAGACTGAAAATCAATATTCCACAGTGCTACTCTTGAATGCCTCAGAATTACACGTATCAATCAACTCCCTCTTGTACCTTTTCTCACCTTTTTCTACAGACTTTTGCATCCTGAATTATGAAGCGGGAAAACCTTTAGTAGACAAACAGCTGCTTGTGAAATCTGAGCTAGGCTGTGCGTACTGTCAAATCCAAAACAGCGAGATCTCAAATGTGACATAATGAAAAAGTGACAGTTACAGAATGTAAAAGCTTCTGAAGCCCGACAGAGTGACGGAGAGAAAAAAATAATCTTCAATTCTATAAATCTGTATCAGTGAATGATTAATTAATTTTTGTTGAATGATCTGCTCTAGCCCTGTGAGATATCAGTTTCCATTTCTTTTACACTTTTACAGAAGATCTCAAGAGACTGCTAGTTCAAAAGACAGTTCAATTTAGAGTTCCCACTGGAAATGGTTTCAGAAAGTCTTTGCCATACGTTGGGCTTTGATGTGTTTTAAATGCTGTAATCTTACTGTTCAGAGATGGGGAAAATAAATTCTGTTAATTTTTTCCATTGTAAGTGCTCTTCTTTTTCTTGATTTAACATTAACTCTGCACCGCCGTGCTTCTTCAGTATCTCCAAGGACTTCATTCGCACGACGGTGGAGGCATGACTTTTTACACTCTTGCATTTGTACATTTTTCTGTTCACTAATTGTGTATTTATCAATAACACTATTTTATAGTCGTTTTTACCTCTTAACTTATTTACCCACTCTTTCGTAACTGTGTGTTGAGCAGTTGTTACAAAGCAATTTTCCTGCGGGGATCAATAAAGTTTTTTCTGACTCTGATTCTGATTATATTTAAGATAAATCACAAAAATATGAGAAGATTTTCTGTTTGTTTTATATAGTAGTGTCACCGTTTTCCATTTTCTAGTGTACATAGAGTACAGATTATAAAGTCCACATTAGTTTGTACTAGTGGACGTACAGTCTTTAATCATCATAATTCAATCATTTGAAAGAAAAGGTCCACTTGTGTGGATCTTTCCCGACTGTTAGGTTATAATTTAATAAAATACTGACCTTTTTTCTTGAAGGACAAAGGTTTTGATGGAATCACAGCTATTTATTAGTCTATCAAGCTTGACCTCCATCATGTCAGAGCTGGAAAGTGACTTGGTGTCAAAGAGTAAAAGAGTCTGCTTTTGACCCAGCAGCTCATTTATTAATCAAAGAAAAGATTGATTTTCTGTCATATGCGTTCATTCCACATTTTTTTAAACAGCACATACATTACCCATATGTTACTTCCTAATAAGTGTCACATTTAGATGTGTGCATTCACAGGTAAATCTTTGAAAGCTGTTTATTCAAAAGCAAACGAAACTTGAAAAGCGGATATAACCTCGACTCAGAACTCTGGAGGGGCTGACTAAGATTGATATTGGTCTGACTCTCTCTCTCTCGAATTGAGGGTCCATTGTAGTGCGTCAAACAAAAGGTTTTTTATCAGAGGTTCTTAATGTAACCCCCCTCCCCTCACTCTCTTGGCCACCAACTCGTTCTTCTCTTCCTCTCTTTTCTCATTCATTTATTCCACTGTGTGTGGAAATAGGCTGGGCAACAATTAATTTCATAGTGAATTCAGGCAGGATCTATTACCCCTCTCTGCCTCTATTGCTCTAATGGAAATCTATTTCACTTCTCTTTTGTGTCCAATATAATTTAATGCCCATTTTATTAATGGCCTGAAATAATTACGGAAGGCTTTTGTGATTCTTGAGTATGTTTCATTTAATTGTGTAATAAATGTCTAATCAGAGCTCCCATCTGAAGCCATTATGGCATTAAAATTAACAATTACGCCACAAATGTCTTGGTGAATGCGTTGGGGTCTATAGAAATCATTGCTGATAACAAGACACATATAAATCATTCATGAGAATTTTTTCAGAGAAAAGCGAATGAGAGATAGGAGGATGGGAGGGAGAGAGAGAGAAGTGGGGGAAGAAAAGAAGAGAAGAAAGAGGCTGAGTTTTCTTTATTCCATTGAAAAACCGGGGATGGCCAAAAGATAGGGCATTCTAAAACTGTGTCACCCTCTCCAGTTCCTTTCTTCCCCTGTCTCTCTCTATCTCCCTTTAATTTGCCTTCCTCTTTATTTTTGAAGTGACAGATTTCACTTTGGGAATTCATTAACCGCTAACTTGGGCGATAAAATATCTATCAGGCCCTCTGCCCGGTTCCTTTGCTAAGCCGCGTGGCACTCCGGTTCAACGTTGTGGGTGACCGAAGGCAATTAAAGAGGCTTCACACTCTCTCACTCTCCCAGTGTCACTTTCTCTGTGAAAACAGGAAGGCTGCTCAACGTACCAGCAAGAATTGTTTTCTTAGTAGCCAAGTATACAAATTTCATGGTATGGGGAAACTCCATCTGCTGCGAAAAACCCTCGTCAGTTCCTCTGTGTCATTTCCAAGCTAATATACTACAATTGGTTTTGGTGAATCTATTTTAATAGCATAAGGTTTTGGCCTTCTTTGTTCTCTATTACCATGATGCACAAAGGGCCTCCCCGGGCAATGGATTGCACCCTGGTCCAAACCAGACTCTTTCATGGAAGTGACTTTGATGTAGATGACTTCACATATTAATGAGACAGTTGATTTTATTCTCAATTGATCAGCCCCTTTGAATCAAGCAATCTTGGATAAGTTGGCTGATATCACCCATCTCTGACTCTGCCCCTTCCGAGCAGGGGAGATTGCTCCTGCTGGAATACCTCACCAACATGTGAGTCATATAGCTCTAACATGTTATTATTATGATTTGGTGAAATGATTCAATACCTTAGATGCACTCTAGCTGTACATTCCAGCTGGTTTGGATAATAAGAGAGATCTTTTTTATCTAAAGCTCTAAGCCACATATGGAGTCATTTTAGTTGCACTTAAAACCAACCATTCATTGTAATCTACTCATTTTACATTTGTTATCCATCTATGTGTTTTTTTGGTCTTTTCTAGTGTAAGTGTTATTGTCGATGATAGTGAATGTTTAACCTCTAAATAAGCTATATCATTTTAAGTCACTGTTGCTACAGCTACAGTTCGCATAACCATGGCTTCGAACTGACCGATCAGATAATTTCTGGGCCTTATTGAACTCAGGAATACCTGCAAGAAAAAACAACCAAACAAATAAAATGACTCGGCTGTGTTTTCAAGTTCATACCGTAAATGCACTTTTCTCACTTTTCTCACTGGATAAGTGGATCCATACGTAATTCAGTTTTTTGGTCTTTTTGTTTGATTTCTTTTTTTTTTTTGCTTTGTTTTGCATTCCTGTGCTAAAATATTAGAAAACAGATTTACAAATATTTTACAAATATTTACATATAACATGTAAGTGTAGGACCTGCTGAGATAGTGAATAGTATAGGTCTTAGATTTTGACATAGAGTCCCTATTCAAGACAGGGCCTCAAGATTGGCTAATACAGCAGGACCCACCTTAACGCCCATATCGTGTCAGTTGATAGTAGCCTACATATCCCCATATTTGAAAACAGTTACATTTAAATAACCACAAAGCAGTTGCTGTACAGGGAACCTGGGACTTTTGGGGGGCATTGTGGTTCTGGGCTGTGGGGGTTTTCCCAGCGGGTAATCCAGCCTTCTCTCCTGGCCAACAGAAGACTTTGACAACACAGTCGACTTTATGGTCAATGACTAAATTACAGAAAAAATGGAAAATCTCTTTTGATCAGTAAATGTTGTCAATTTCCAATTGACTGGGATGTTAAAGTACCAACAAATGTATTAGCTAAATGTGAGCTCTACTGCATTTAAGAGAGAGAGAAGAGAGGAGTTGAGGAAAACTCATCTGAGCGGCCTTCAGTTATTACCATATGCTCGGAGCAGTAAGCTCAAGGAGCAGCAGCGTGTGCTACACAGACTTTATGGCCCGGGTTTTGCTCCACCGGCTACATACAGCCTACCATGTCATGTTTCTGTAGGTTGTTGGGGCTGTAGGGAGACTGAAGACCTGCAGACATTACTCAGGGCTGAAAAATACAACTCACCCCCTCTGCTTGTTTTTCTGGTAGAACAATAATTTAATCTGTGCAATTAATATTGTCCTGAAATATGCTAGAACTGAATTTAAATTAGAGATAAATCCCGCATAAGCATAGGGTTCTTTCTTGTAAAGATACAAATGTAACAATATCTATCATATATCTGTCCCTATCAAGCAAACTAAATATGATTCAAAACTATACCTTTGGTCATACCTTCATGGAGAATTTATTACATTTTTGTTGTCGTTTCTTACAGTATGTAACCATAGGAGGAGCTGAACTTTACAAGCTCAATAAGTTCTTTGCTCTTTGAAAAGTTTGAAAGACCCTGTCTCTCATCATGTTCAGAAACTTCTTATAATCAGGTATTGTTACATTGCCATTGTCATGATATCAGTGGATATCCTTGATCATTCAAGATCCTTCAGCATCTAAAAGAAAATTAATAATCCATTTGATGTTCCAACTTATTAGCTTCAGTTATGCAGTGAATTCCATTTTTTTCAATGCTGTTAAAGCATATTGTCAGGTAACAAAAAATGTGGATTTTGACAAAATTTGAAATGAAACATGGTAACAATGCCTAAGCAAGAGGTATTACACCTCAATATGAAGCTGTTACCATACACTTTAAGAGGTGGACGTGACTCTTTTCAACCACTGTAATGTGACAATTCAACAGCTATTATAAAGAGCCTAAATGGTTTGGGTTTTTTTTCCAAAGCATACCATAGATTTTTAAGCTGATGAACACTTTTTTCTTTGTGGGCGCCCGAATACACCAACAAGCCAGTGTTCTCAATACTGTAATTTAACCTTGGCCAAAATAAAACCTTTCACTATGATTGACCCAACATCTCCAGCAAGT
This sequence comes from Xiphias gladius, assembly GCF_016859285.1. Lineage (NCBI taxonomy): Eukaryota > Metazoa > Chordata > Actinopteri > Istiophoriformes > Xiphiidae > Xiphias > Xiphias gladius. The sequence continues at coordinate 25,860,837 of NC_053405.1, read as the reverse complement.
TCCAAGTTTCTGTAAGCGTTTTTTAATACTTTATTGACATTAGTGAAAAACCAGTGCATGCTAGTGATGGCGGTATGAACCAATGGACATCTTTTGACTTTTATGTGATATTTAGCCTATGATTGGGAAGATGAGTAATAGAAGAATTTTACTTGGATTATCTTATCTCAAGGGAGATAGTTTGTGAATGATGGTTCAGGCATATTCAGGATGGAGGATGGAGGCTTTTTTTTTTTTTTTTTAATGGCCAGAATTTGTTTGTATCTTTCACATTTGGTTTTTATTGTCACTAGAGCCCCTGGTTGAAATATGTAATTGTTACAGTTATAATCCCCGGAGGGTCTTTGTAGCCTAAAGATTAAAATGCATTCCATATGACCGCAACGGCCATAATCCAATTTCTGGTTGGGGACCTTTGTTGCATGCCATAGCTATCTCTATCTCTGTCCATGTATTCTGTCTGTATCTATACTGTCAGTGAGCCTAGGATGTCAAAGCTACATTAAATCGTTCTATCAGTCCTGGCTGATTTGGCAACAACTTTGGTTACTGGTGGTAATGGCGTGTGCTTTACTAATACAAGTCTATTCCATTCAAAATGACACGTATCAACCACTGGGGGCAGAATAACACCTTGAGCATTCAGACATACTATAAAAGAAGAGCTCCTTTGGTCCCCTTTTACAGCGCAAGGATTTCTGACGTCATGTTGTTTCAATAAAGAAAACACTTAACAATGTTGTTTAACATGGTCGTTACATAAAATGCACTCATGCACTAACTTCTACCTTCCACATCATGCTAAGTATGTGCACGTACCCGTTCCTGTAAATCCCTTGAGCGTGGGTATGCAATTTGAATCCCACATGGAAAAGATGGACTCCACCTGCATAAGTGAAAACTTCTATAGAGAGTGACACTGGCAGAATACAAATGTGTCGGGCTATTTTTTGAAAATATGTTGACCAAAAATAGCATGCAAAATTGGGATTGATATGATGAAAATCTCAGTAAGTAGTATAACTTTAAATGAGCAATGTTTTTAGCATGTTATTGCACCTAGTGTCATCCACTATTGAATAACATGCTGTGACAGATTTTTTCGGTGACCCAGCAAACCCCTCACCATCAAATACACCCTGTTGTATCTCATTATGTCTATTCTAATATTGTTTCATACTACAAAATATATGTTGTTGTCTTTACTAAATATTGTAAATATATGTGGCATTGGCTAAAAGATGTTTTGACAAAATAAACAAAGCCCTTCAAATTGCAAACTCCTGATGAATCTACATGAAGAAGAGCTGCGTACACCCACAGGCACTGAGAGAGAAATGCCAAGCTGAACACAAATCACTTTAACCATCTCGGCTATTTACTACATTTCTCCTTATTAGGGTTGCCTTTGTCCAAACAGATCTTCTCCTATTTAATTACGCATTTAACTAATGTGCAAATTAACCTTGGCATTTTCACAAAGACTCTTGTGTCTTTGTGATCACACCTCACACCTTTTTTTCTCCCCTCTTCTTCCAACCAATTTAATTCCAAGCTCCAGATTTCATGGTCAATTTTATCTCACTCACTCTCAAAGACTCCATCATCAATTCTTCACAACTTTTCATGTCCCCCTTTCTCTGCAGATTCACTGCGAAATTGCCTATTCAGGTTATTAAATAACTGTGACTGCTATAAATTTTACCACAACACACAGTGCTTTGAATATAGTGTACACTTGGAATGCTGACCTCCAGCAGCAATTAGTCTTTGTTTATCCTTTACAGAAAATCGCACAGCTCTTTTCAGTCTTTTTCCACACCCTTTGTTTCAGCCAAGCATAAAGTGTTTGTGAAACCAACACTCTTGTACAGACAGTCGGCACTCATATACATCAGGGAGTCAACCCTCACTTTTACGCAAAACCGGCCTCTTACTGAATTTCACACTCTGGTGAAATATTACAAGAAATACATAGTTATAAAAGTACATTTATAGCTATGATGGCTAAACAGGTTAAGTGTTTGTATGTTGTCAGTATTCTCAGTGGAACTACGAATATCACCAGAGATCAGTCTATTTGAACCGTCGATATCTGGTAAGATTTTGGGACAAAAGGTGATATTTGTTAAACTAAAAAAAAAAAGTCCACAAACAACTGTTTTGGTCCCAAAGCAATACCAAGGAGGTGCCATTTTGGGAGTCAGAAGAAATTAACCCACTGTCCTTATCTGAACATATGAAGCGAGCCGCGCGACATACTGTTGAGAAAGGTTCTGTTACGAGGCTGGATTTTTTTAGTTAGTGCCACTGGCATTGGTACAAATGTTAATAGGATTTTGAATCAAATGTCTTACTCCTGGACCAGAACCCTGAAGTTCCAGTTTCACTTTGGCTGTCTGTAGACGAGTGTCCAAGTGCCGTCACCTTGAGATGTGCCCGCGCGTGGTGGGGTACTACTACGACTGAATGAATGAGAGCTTATGGTGAGGTCAGCAGAAGGAATTGTTTTTGGCGCAATAAATTCTACAAATTACAAAATGAACTGGTGGAAAATGTTCAAATTCCAAGAAGGAAACCTCCCTGTTAGTGCCGGGTGCATAATTAGCTATTAGCATCTAGCATTCTGGTCAGAGCCCTGGATTTAAATAAGGTTCAATTTAAGATGAGAGTTAAGTAAAAATGTCCATATGTGAGCTATGATGACATGAGGTCTCCTCCCCCTGTTGTGTATGCACATACTTGATCATTGGTTCGTGGGAAACCTGTCTATTGAGAGGAACTCAATTAGCATGATGTGGGTTTATTCAACTTAAAGCGATGGATAGAGACGCATTTACAGTTTTTGATGGAATCTAGCTTTTGTGCCTTCTGAGGCCGGATGCATTTGTTGTAAGTCAATTCGGACAACAGTGTCTGCTAAATGAATGTAATGTAATGTAAACTGCACGTTGGGGCAGCGCTGTTGTTTGTTTCTTTGTTTGGAATAAAGTTAGGTTTTTTTTCTTTGTTTTTGTTCTGGTAATGCTGTTCTATCCTGCTGCTACTAATATAAGTAGTAATGAAGATAAAGGCAACATCTTTATGACATTTAGTCACACAGTCTGAGTCCTCTCCTTTGTCTTTAAAGAGACCATGGGCTATAATTGGAGACCAGTGCACATCCTCTCTCGCCTGAGAGGGTAAATGAGGGATCCCTAGACTCCAGGATTACCCTATTATTGAGAAGACGTTCCACTAAGCCTCCACCACTGACACATATTCCTGTTCTATGGCCTATTCACTTTGAAATATGTCTTGTCAGGGAGGCTTACAGAAATCTACATAATCCGTTTTCATCACAATTAAAGATACCACTGAACAATAAAATTGCTTGCTCTCTGGTTTGTTTCATGTTGCTCTGAGAAAAAGGGGTGAGGGAAATGCGGCTGAGCATTGCTGAAGGTTGCAAAAGGCTGGAATGAATTTTGGATTGTGTCTAAGAGGAGCAACTTGATAACATTCTCTGACCTTTACAAGTTTACAGCAGCCGTGTGAAACAGGGGTGCCAAATGTTGTGTGATTTGTCTAGATTTTACGATTTATTAATAAATTGCTATTATGAAACCCTTCCCTCTAGACTTAAGTTAGCAACTCTTGTCAAAAGTTGGAAGTCTGTCCAAAAAAAAGGTAATAATGGAGAAATTTCAGGAAGACCGGCAGGCCATTTTTTATTTATTTTTTTACCGCAGCCGTTTACAAGATAACATATCAAATAAATAATCTGCAGGTCATGGCTGTGAGAGATCATTCATATTCAGTCAGGACTTTACTGGATCAAATAACAGTAATTAATGTAATGTTGAGAGAATATAGCTTATTCATCACATTCTGTCAAAGACTGAAAGCTCTTCTTAATGTACCTGAGATGAGGCACAAATGTCTTATTTCAATTATGTTATGAAACTAAAAGTATAATTTGGGAAAGGTCTGGAAATATATCAAAATTGATCATGTATGCAGTAGTGTGTAATAGATTATTGTTCCCTCTTTTATTAAATGTTGACTTCCGATTGGTCCAACTAAAGATGGCATTAGGTCTTTAACTCAGAAGACATTTTGTGACACGCCGCTGCCGGAAAAACACAAATAAAAAAATTAATGATGGTTGAGTTCCATTTAGCTGCTTCAGTTTCAGGGTCCTGGTATCGGTCATGCCGGCTCACTCTCACACTTTCATGGCCTACTGGGACACTTGACTAGAACAGAGCCAATAGTTAAAGTTCTTAGTGACACCTGTGCTTTTCTTATTATGACAACGTAAGATGTTTGCTGTGAAAAGGCCTATAGCCACTCACACCGTTTGTATTTATAAAAATAATCTGTTGTAAGGTCAGATAGCAACGGTTGTGTTGCTAAAGATCCCATGTCAACATGACTGCAGATTTCACTGCCCTGATAACAACAAGCAACTCACTTTGACCCCATCTACACCTGGTATTAACATGACATCTGAATCTGGATGCATTATCTGGATAATGACATCCAATCCATTGGCGTCTGTATTTACGCCTGGTAATAATAACTGTTTACATCTCGATTCTTCCCACATTGTGATCAGATCTCAATATGCGAAAGTTGGTCTCGCCCGGCAAACTTGTCAAAAAACACAATGCGTCAAGGGAAACAACTCCATGGAAGAGTGACATTCCTTTTTAAATCACTTTCTCAGAGGAAGGGTTTGCTAGCTACTACTCCTGCTTGCAGCCTTTGCTAGACAGGTTCAACTAGCAGGCAGACGCAAAGTTAGGTGACCTTTCAACTTGCTTTCAATTCTAAGAATGTGCCCAGCAAGTTGAATGTAGTTGTGCTCTATGGATGTATTCACACCTGGCAATTAAAGTCAGACCACCTCCAGATGTAGGTTGTCTGGCTGACCCAACCGCATTCCACTCCCAATATGTTTTATGTGCATTTACACCTGCTTTAACATATGTTTTTCTTTATCAAGACAGGACTTCCAGATTCCATTTTATTTCCCGGTGTATTTGGGGTCTTTAAGTCAGTCCACCACCTCAATTTGAGAAAAATCCTCAGGTTTAACTGCTACATTTTGTTCATTTTCCAGAAAGAAGAAGTTAATGTATTTAACAATTTCACAAAAATCTAGGAATAATGCAAGAAAAACACAGTGAATGGGCAGGACCTTCTTATACATTCTATACTCTGAGAAGTGTATGTTCTTGACTCAGTCATATCAAAGTAACATCAAAATGAATCAGGATTCTATTAACACTGAAACTTGCATGTGCATAATCCATTGTGTAAGAAGTATTCAGATCCATAATGTAATACCACATGTAACGTTGTATGTAAAAAAAAAAAAAGAAAAAAAAAGAAATATTGCCAGCATTCTTTATGCAGAATGGCTCCTTTCTGGATATTATATTATTATAGGGTTAGTATAATCATTACATAATAAAATGTTTTGTACGTCTACTCTTAATCCTCAAAGTAACTAGTATGTACATATTATGTAGTGGAGTAAAAAGTACCATATTTGCCCGAGAAATATAGAAGTATAAAGTAGCCTAAAAAATAAAAAAAAACACTGAAGTAAAGTACTTGTACACTGCAGACTTGACCTCTGCTACTATAAGCAAGGCTGTCCAAAATCCTTTTGAAGGAATGTTCAAAACCACTGTTCATGGCTATGAATAAACCAATTACAATTACATATTACTGTTTGAGAAACAATAAAGCAAAATGCTAATGATATTTCCATGCCAAAAATAGACAGACAAACACAAAACCTCTTCCCTTTCTTCTTGTTCCAGCTAGTCTCTTCATCAAGGCTGTGCAGTAGAAAATATGCAACAAACAGGCCTACAGCAAGGCTCAAAATTATACATTCTGTATATCTAAATGAAACAGTTGTCATGTGTGAAATGGCTGTGGTACTGCAAAGGGCAGAGAGGTCAGCTGAAGTACAGCCAACACCAACTTAGCACTTTTCAGTTTTAAAGACACTGTCAAGACAGGCTGGGCCGTAACCCTCAAACATACTGTATATGCAGAGGATACTAGCTGTGTTTACGTGCACTGACAATGTTATACATTTTTTTAAGTAAGGTGAAAAAAATCAAAGGTTCCTTCTCACAATGACAATGGTAGGATGCAAATGTTTAGCAGGTATATCATTATTATTATTAAATAGTGTAGTGTACTTCCAGAGTATAAGAAAACAAACCAAAAAAATAGAAAATGATCTCTGGGTCAGACAAGGCAAACAACAGGATTCTTAGAAAACTGTAATATATTTCATGCAAGATTCTCCCGATAACCAAACTCTAATCAAATACAAACACAGGATGTATAGAGACACAAAAATCAATAAAGATTTTTGATTATGACAGTGCAGAGTATGGTTGAGAAAAGTGTGTCACTACTTTGAGTTTAGAATGGGTTTTATTAGACTCTTCATGTCTAAACATTTTACACACTTGTTGAGTTTATTTTTGTACTAGGCCTTTTTATGAGCTATTTAAATGTTGTTAGCTATTTTCCATTTTTCTACGAGTGAAATATGTTTTTCTATGTAAAACATTGTATAATTTAATTCAGGAGGTCTTTCATAGCGATATGTATGGCCCTATGTACAAAGCCAGAAGCCTTATACATGCGGCCAGCTAGCTTGTGTACCTTGACATCAGATTCCTCCCTGTGTGACAGCACTGAACATATCCAAGTCCTTGCACTTTGAGTCTGAGGAGCTGACACCAAAATATGACATTTAACACCCATGTTCTCCTGCTGTCCTGTGACCTGTAATGGAAATTACAGGTCACAGCCAAGTTATTCACAACCAGGCTGGGCCATTGACTTTCATTCCAGGAGTTTGTAACCTTTTTAAAGGAGTAGCAGCAGTAAAGTAAAGTTAACAAGTAACACACAATCCAAAGTCTCCTGCAGGATTATTTGAAGTACAGTGCAGTGAGGAGGGCACAGGGAGAAGGGCAAACATAATCTTGCTCAGAATGCCCAGAAGCCTGGCTTTTACATCCGTTGCTTCTTTCATTTCTTGTATCCGTATCCTCCAAGTCCTTACTTACAGTACGAGGTCATGGCAGAAGCCCAGTACGAAAACACCAACCACTCCATCGCTGTGACACTGCTCCATCTTCAACATGGCTGCTGGAGAAATGCATTGTATCTTTGGTATTTATTTTGTTTTTTTTGCCATATGGTAAATTATTGACATTGTCATATGACTCCATAAAATGTTAGTGTGTGATTCCTGATCACGGGTTAGAAGTCAGAAAAAATAAACAGATTTCTTTTAATACCTTTAATCTTGTGACAGTGTATCTTGGAAATACCTGGGAGGTCCAGACCAGCAGGTCGGGAATCAGTCATATACTGCATAGACTGTTTTTGTCTCACAAAATAGCATAACTGAAAGGAATTACAGGCCATGGCAAATTTAAAGCAGATTATGAAACATTTATTGGCAGTGGCAGTAATATTTCCTGTAAACGGCTACAGTGTAGTCAGTAGTAACTTCATTTAAAGTAGATTAGGAGTAGTGCAGACCCTCGGTATAAAATGTCTGCACTAGTGCAGTAAAACAGCTATAGTTTTAAATGCAGTATAGGTATTTCTATTTTATCACAGCAAAACATGTGACAAATATCACCTGCTCAAATATTTGCAAAACAGAAATATAGAATAATTGATACAGCTATTTGGATCAAAGTACTGCACGCGGCACAGAACCCCCTAATAACCGACAATATCAACTATTGCCATTTTCTGACTATCTGTTCTTGTGTCAGGGCCTGCGCACATGGATTATTCAGGTATGGGTGGGAACTGCAGTCTCAGGCTCACGCAAGTACAGCCGACAACAGTTACTTTACATTACAAAGCTTTCCTAGGTAGCCATTTACTCTAACCTTTCTTCATGTAATCTCAGCAGGTACAAAGTTGGAAGTTGTAACATTCCTGCCTTCAATCTGCAACCCTCAGGTCGAACAAATTGCAGTTCTTGTGTTGTTGTTGACAGTGTAATCCTTGAAAGTAAAGCTAATTATCTTCAGAAGCATGTCTTCCAAATACCAATTTGTAAGTGTCTGCAGCTGGGTGGTGTCTAGAAGGGATACAGGAGATTTCAGGAGGTAATCTCCATTCACACTGTATTCTGAATGGCTGCTGGTGGCTTTGGTTCAGACTGGATGTGAAACTGAGCAACAGTAATGTATTTATTTGCCAGGCAAAGGGAGATTGTCAGAGCAGGTGTCAAGGTGTCACACCTGCTGTCGAGCCCAACGTAAGACATGGGTCACAGGCATTAAAATTAGAGTCGCAAGTCTGATTAAATACAGCACGTCTAATTTGTGACTTATAGTGCTAGAGGTAGCATGTTTACATCAATAAATCATTATCACATTCATGTTGACATATAGAATAATCATGTCATGCTACAGAGACCATTGCTAAGAACACGGAAGCCTCAAGCAGACTCTATACTGTACGTTAAAAAAATAGATTTTAAAAATATAAAACAGCTCTCCGTCTCGGACCTTATTCTAGCAGAAAGTTTGCTCATAAAAGCAGCACCATGGCCAAATATGTTTGTTGTCACTTTCTAATAAGACACCTTTTATTACAGCTTACAGGTTGTAAGGAATTACTCATCATTTACTAATGCTTTATTTTACAGGTCCATAAATGCGTAATCATGTCCCAATAACGTCCGAGCACATCTCCCGGAAAGACGTTTTCGGTAAAAGTATTTTCAATTGTGGCATTTACTCTATGTTTTAGACGTTATGTGGTCAAATCTATAAGCTGTTTTGACTTAACCAATCAGGGATGTGCTCCTGAGCCTTCTGTTTCGTGCTTTGGGTAAAAAGCAATTGCTTTTCCTGATAAACTATTCAGACTGTTTACCACGAAAAGCCACCGTTGTACCAAATGATCCTGTGGTTTTTTGTTTTTTTCTTACCCCAGCATCACGTTTTATGGTGTATCTATGACAAGATTTTGAACAATGTCAAAGAAACCACAAAATCATTTGGAGACTTTTCTCAGTTGTAAACAGAGGAAGACGAGCAGAGGGCCCTGATACTCATTGTCTATTTAACACACGAGGCTCTGAGCCAATCAAACTGAACTGATGACTTCTGACCTTGATAAAGGGACGCTGAACCCCTAAGGTCTCATAAGCTTTGTGTTGATGGGTCAGAGAGAGAGTTAGCTTAGCATATAATTAATGTTTAATAACCCCTGGTTGTTTGTCAACACTTTTCCCACTGTCTTTTTCCATGCCTTATAATCTTCAGAGTGCCTGCAGGCACAGCATTCTGTGATAACATCTTAAGCCTCTTGTTCCAATACCCTGGCCTGGCAGGAACAACACTGGCCAGTCACTCATTTACAAGCAAAGATAAATGCACAGTCCTTAATCTGTCTCCAGTTAGGTCTCCAGCAACACAACACAGGCCAGGCCCACATCTTTAACTCCTCCTCAGGCTTAGCTGCTCCATCAAGCCCTGCCGCTGTCATGTAGGCTGCCTCCGCTCTCACCTCTATCACCTGCCACACAGGTACACAGTGATAAGCACACACACAGCCATGCAAAGGTCTCCCGGTAATTAGGATGAATTTAGAGGGAAATTTTAAAGCTTTTGTCCAAGTCTATTATTTTCATTTTTGTCACCACTGACGATGTATTTTCAAGGGCACTGTATTTTTTGGTAGAAATAGCTTCTGGATGAGTAGAATTAAAACGATTCGACTCAAAAGCAGAGCTAAAAGATTAGTTGATCGACATAAAATGTACCTACAACTATTTTGATTATTGGTTAATTATTATATAGCTGTTTCCCCTGCTTCAAGTCTGTATGCTAAGCTACACTCATCAAGTCCCAGCTCCAGCTCTACACTGAACACGCATACTTAACTATCCTGTCATTTAACAAAAGAAAGTAAATAATCATAGTTTCCTAAATGTTGAATTGTTCCTTTAAACTTGTGCTAGAAACTGCTCTGTGTTTTTTTTTTTTTTTTTTTTTTTTAAACAAACAGGGGTATGGTTGGTTTATAAGTCAAGCTGTTTGGGTTCTGTCTCTCATTAGAAACCAAATTTTTTTCAGAATTTCCTGGTTTTGAATTGCTCCTGAGTTTCGATTCTTAATATTTCTGTTTCAGTTATTCGTGAGCTCAGGCAATTTAAACTGTCAGGCAAGCAAAACAAAATCACTGTCAGTGCCATATAATTATTGAGGAAGAAAGAAAGAAATAATTAAATGTGAGTCACTTACACAAGCTCATTAAAGCTTATACTATCCACTCTATTTTCCTTTTGGTTTGAATGAGACAAAAGGAGAACAATATCCCATTAAAAGCTGTTTCCACATTCTATTCATTTGAATTGGTAGTGAAGTGTCAGTGTTTTTCTGTGGATTAACGTCTGATAGCACTCGCAGGAAGGATGATTCCCCCGTTTGAAGACTTATGAATACACGCGCGGAAAGACGGACAGCGAGATGCAGAGAAGAGCAGACAGAAAGAGAGACTGAAAGAGAACAGATGAGTGAGGAACATAATGGAAGAACGCTTCTAATGCACTGTATGTAGAGGGTGAATTAGGAGGCAAATCGTGTGATTATTGTGTGATGTGGTGGTGGTAGTGGCGGTGATGGTGGGATCTTGCCAGCCCCAGGATGCAGATAGAAACCACCAGGGGTACAGGAGGGGAGCAGGCAATTGTGATTTATGGGTAGCAGCAGGCTGATAAGGCAGCTCCCTTCATTTAATGCCTTATCGGCTGCGTTAAAGAAAGGCCACAATTTGCAGCATTCTTAAAAGCCCCAGATGTGACTAATCTCTGCAACCTTCCAGACAATCTGTCTCAGGAAAAACTATAGATCACTCACTTGTCTGACTGATCTCGGCCCCAGAGGAAAATGGTGGGGGGAAAATGTGCGCTTGTGTGTTTTCAACCTAGAAGTATATGCTAAGAGTGGAAGATCATAATAATGCAACTCCTAAATCATAAAGCTATAACTTTCACATTTCTGGTCTTTATGAAACATATTAAGTGAGATAGCATATGAAACAATCTTGTGTCCTATGAACTATGAATACGTACTACTAATTTACGAAAGCAAATACACTGCTGAATAACACCTGAATAAGCTTTTATCAACATAACAAGGAAATCTTTTAATGGACTTCCGCACAAAGTCGCACAATGTTCATACAGTACATATCTGCAAAACGCTCATTGACAGCGTGTTTCATTTGTCTTCCCAACACTATCAACTCTTGCAATACAATATCCATTTGTTGCAACTGAAGCGTACATACTGTGACAACTTCACAGTAAATGTGCTAAGAATGGACTTTAGACCTCACTTGTTTCCATGGATATTAATTGAAATTCCTGACCCTGTAACATTGGCCATTTATACAAGGTATGTACAGGGTTTTTCTTCTTAACACTGTATAACAGAGAAAGAATTCTGGCTTTACATGACCTTCTAAACACTGCTGATATTATATTCACATTGACCAAATTCTTGGGTGGACGAAAACCAACCTTTGCCCCTTTAACGCTGCAGGCTTTAACACTCAAATCCAAATCATTCAGCCTATCCATATGTATTCTCTGCAATATCAAACCTCACTACATCAATAAACATATACATCAAAAACAGAAATGCAGTTGTAAATTTTTATTGTTATTCCTTTCTTTCACATCTACACATCCAGAACTGCGTGTGTAATCTTTTCGGCAAAGTCTGGTGAGGTCTGCACTCCAAGCGGACTCTCAGCAAATCCACAGAAGATCTACTTGAGGCTCCTTGTGGACTCGATGAATTGCGGACCTGGGCCACCCTAGGCGTTGGCAAACTTTCTTGCAATGCACCCACAAGTCTGCAAGCGCAGGGAAGCCCAGACATTTGGATTCAGTTTACAGTACTGTTGTGACTCACGATAGGTGCAGTAAGCAGCTTTCATCTACTTTATTTATTGACTAAAAGTAGCCATTTTTGTGCTCGTTGTAATAAATTGATCTTCACATTGTGCAAAAAAAAAAGAAAAGTAAATGATTTTGGTATATCACCCGGCCCAGCTACTGTATATATGTTTTCTGCCTGAAGGCATACTGTGTAGACACTGACAGAGGACTGGAGCTGCTGCTGCTGCTTTCTAATGTGCTGCTTTCACTGTCAGGATGTCAGGATCCCTCCCGGTCTCCAGTGTCCTGTGCTTCATACGCCCACCATCCACCCTGACCTCCCTCCTATAGGATTCGCACGTAGCGCTTCATTCACTCCAGTGTTCGTTTGGCAATGGATAGGATTACGTTTCCTGCAATTTGGTGAAACAATTTAGTGGCATAATAACAAAATATCCAGGGGACAGGATTGTTTGTGTCACATTTATGTAAAAGTGTACGGAGAAGAAGACAAGCGTCACGGGAGTGAATTAAATATTCTCAATTAAGTCACTCCACATATAGACGCTTTATGATTGAATTTCACTTGTAGACACACACACACACACACATCTCCAGCACTGTGTCAGTTGCCTCGGCACTGTTCTACCAATAAAATGAAACTTGACATAGCAGCACGGCTGATCAATACTAATCACAGAAATAATTACTGACCAAAGCTTAGCTATGCCATTGATTTTTAAGGCAGTTGTTTGCATTACTGCCATATCTGATCTTAATAATCTTAAAGGGCTTTTTTTTTTCTTCAAGTTTAAGGTCCTCAGTCATGGTGTGTAAAATGTATGAATGTCATTGCAAGATCTAATCAATTGCGTACTGATGTATTGAGCACCAGTTAAAGTGACTTTCATGCGCAGGGCTGTTTTCTCACGGTTGGACTTGGACATGAACAACAGCACAGAGCCTTAACAAACAATGTCATCGAGGGAAAAAATAAATATATACAAGAGAGCAGGTGAATATTGATCAGCTCAGCCGGTGTGTCCGATAAACAACGGTGTATTTTCCCACACAGCCTTAAATTAACTGGACAATACTGATACAATACAAGCCAAAAGAGATTACACACAATGGTTTGCATACTGATAACCAGTAAGTGTTTCCACTCCACTTATTCACAAATCAAATTGTGATACGCCCTCAGGCTCATTCCTCACCTGAGTTCTGCTAATAGTAATGTGCAAATAGCTAGAAGGAAGTGGAGCCGTGTTCATCTTCAGGTCAATCATCTGCATCGTGACATCGCCTGGTAATCCCTCCTGCTCCATCATTCCCCCCTGTGTTTAGCATGAGTAGCTACAATCCTCCGAATGTAAGCAATATTTGACTTTAAGGTGATCATCTTTCTTTAAATTAAGTGCATATATTTATTTTTCATATGCCTCACTGTGTTCTACAAGTGTAATTAGTCTGGGATACTCAGCAGTTGATTTTTCCCCCCTCCAGTCGTAAGTATTCATGAAAGCCAGTGATCTGACAAATGGAATTTTTCAGAACGGTAGCATCTTGCATCTCAGACCGTATTCCAACAGATAATCCCGTTTAAATATCCAGCCTAGTTGACACGGCCAAGGTAGGAAAAGATCAGCAATTGCATTTGAATGCTTACACATGCATACTTATGCCTGTTTGCACCCTTGCCCTCTGACATACCTATGCATATAGTAAATGAAAAATATCCAACATTAGAGCATATTTGTGGTGGGAAATGTGTGATCATTTCCCTATAGGGGAATAAACGGAGGATTCTTGCTTTATTTTCTGTTGAGCCCTGTTACCTGACCTCTGTGCTTCTGTAATATCAAATGTCCTACCAACTAACCGTATGTGCCCCTGGGCTGCTGCAGCCTTGACTTTGCCGCGCTGGCTTACTCTCAGCTCACCAGGCTAATTCATCACGAGCACTCGTCTAACACCAAGGTCAGTTACATAATGAGGGGGGTCAGCGTGATAAAGGCAAAGCTCTGATTGGATCACAGAAAAGGTCCACAGACAAGCACCCGACAGTTTCACATTTACCCTACAACCTCCGTGACTTAACTTAACGTGACCCACAGTCCCTGTTGCGGATTTGTTCCCCACATCCGTTGTACCGCCCACCAGAGCGCTGTTAGCTGGCATATTGTTTACTCTCCTCTCTTTGTTGTCATGGTCCGCTGGGGGAATATCCTACAAGTGATTTGGCATTTGACAGGGTTTGTATGATGTGGGAGGAGGGGGGTGGTGCAGTGTGTTGGGAGTCACCTATTTGCTCAGGAGGCAGGGCCTTTTGGTCTGTTGGTCCTCACCGTGTGCGCCCCATCCACTCAGTCTCCTGCCCCCTCCTCTGTCTCTGTCTCCCTGTGTTTCCCCACTGCTCCAGCCCGCCTGCACGCCTGACAGACAGACAGATGCTATCTGCCGTGCATCTCCAGCTCTGGGCCTCTATCACTCTCCACAAACAGCCCATTGCTTGCACACAGGCTGCAAATTTCGTCTGCCTCTCTCCCTTCAGATAAGGGGCAATATCAGTGACAGAACATATTTTATGTATGAAATGTAGCTCACAACAAGCAGTCAAGCATTAGGTTTGTTTAAATAGATGATCCTTATCGCCATTCTTTCAACACAGAGTTTTGACATTGTTCTCTGCTTATTTTTCTTTGCACACAATTCTTTTTTTATGGTATCTAGGCCCACAATTGGCTTTTAGAGAGGCTCCTGTCTGGGGGTTGAATTCATTGCTATTTTAATTATAGCCGCTCAGTACAGCAGGACAGACTGTGTGTGGAATATTTCCTGCCCAGCCGCAGTTGTAGTTCTTCCTCCTAAACCCATCCAGTCAACATTCCAGCGGATTATTTGCCAGGGATTTCTCTTGTCAAAGAAGCGACACTTTTCCCTCTACTGTTGGCCGTTGTTAGCATCAGATATTGGATGATTTTCATTTAGTGCTTAGGTTATGCTTGTCAGTTTGTGCCCAGCATTTTTGTAATGATGGAAATAAGATCTCATATATGCCATGAGTCTAGCTGACATAATAGTTTGGTTTGTGTGTGTGTGTGTGTGTGTGTGTGTGTGTGTGTGTGTGTGTGTGTGTGTGTGTGTGTGTGTGTGTGTGTGTGTGTGTGTGTGTGTGTGTGTGCGTGTGTGTGTGTGTGTTTAAGGCGATGATGGCGGTATCCGGGACAACAAAAAGGTATTTCATGAGAGATGTCAGTTTATGTAGTTAACATACTATTTTTACTTTTTCTATACATATTTTAAAGCAGACCATAGCTGCATTTGGATAAAACAAAGGTCAGTTTTTATTACAAAATGCCCAGTATCTCAGAAAAATCCGATATATAATTTAGTGGGTATGTACATTGATTAGATGTGGGTTTTTGGATAATTCAGGGCTTGTTTTGTCATAGGAAGTCCTGTTGGGTTTGTCCTGTATAAACCCCCCAAAAGCGAAGCCTCACCCCCACGGCACAAACACACACAGAAGGGGTGGAAAGCCTGCAGGTCATTACCATAACAAGCTGGCGTGTTTCTGAAGATACACTTGTTCAGAATAGACAGGGGCAAGAGGGGGGTAGGCCGGGGTGGCAACACAGGCCCAGTTTATTTCAATAACAACAGCCAGGCACAAGGCCTATCTAGTCAGACTTTGAATGAAACACTTGGGCTCTGATGGAGCGATAAGACACAGATGCTAAAAAGGAGGACTGCTGAAACGGCCTCTTGACCCTCGCTTTGCTTTATTATCGAGGAAACTGGACACAGTAGACATAGTATATAGAGGCCTTGTTACACTTGACTTTTTTGCACATCTTCACTATTTGTTTTTTAAAGTCGTATTTATTTATTTAGGCAATGAGTGTTAATATTAGGGGAGATAAACCAAAAAAAGACTGCACCCTCTCCACCAATTTAC
Organism: Xiphias gladius; assembly: GCF_016859285.1. Taxonomy (NCBI): domain Eukaryota; kingdom Metazoa; phylum Chordata; class Actinopteri; order Istiophoriformes; family Xiphiidae; genus Xiphias; species Xiphias gladius. The sequence goes on along the minus strand of NC_053405.1, from coordinate 25,844,929 downwards.
TCTTGTGTAAACCTGAATTGTTAATTACAGAGCGATTCATTTTCACATGAATGGCTCTGTGTTTACTGTGGGGCAATTGATCTATCCCTAGGGAGGACGATGTCAAGTGCTTTACACATAAACAGATGTGATCCTGTATTTTTTTTTTTTTTACACAGGTAATCCTTGAGGTTAAATCTGTGCTAAACTCTACAGTGAAAAAGAGCCTGCGCCTGTATTATTTGTACAGATAGAGCGCACACTTAGATTTAGAAGGAGATGTCCTAAATCTCAGCTTGATTTCCTATGTTAACTGTGGCTTAGCTGTGGCTGGGCTGGATGCAGGAGAGCCTGTTGAGAGTTAGTGGAGTAGTTGTAAATATGTGGTAACACTTTCAGTGGTAATCCTCCTGCACAAAGAATTGCCAGAGATTATGGACCGGTTGTCTGACAGAGAGAATCCTCCAGCACAATCAAATTCCTATGGCTGCTGAGATTTGTAGAGGGCACAATGCTGTACTGCTCGGCTCGCCAGTAATGTGAGGGCAAGCTGTTCCCTAGATGGAGAGCTAAGAAGCAAATATAGCATGAAGTGCATATTAAGTAAACAGAGGGTGGCTAAAAATATAGCATCGTAGCCGAGAATGGCGGCAGGAGAAAGGTGTTTGAAGAAAAGATGGCCGTTGCTGTCCACCAGAGTACAGTTCACCGAGACAGTTTGACCTGCGCCCGTCCTCTCCTGTTGATCCCCACGCGACCCTCTCCGCTGACCCGAGCTGAGGAGACGTGAGAACCGCAGCCTCCTCCTCCACCTCCTCCTCCGAGCACTACACAATCGCCCTCGCTGACACATTTTGAGTGGGGTTTAAGGAAGTGAAGTGAAAAGAGAGTGTGAGGGAGCGAGAAACCCCACCGCAGCCCCATAGCCCCAAGGATGAATAGAATATAGAAGCCGTTTCATTTCAAAATCGGCCTCTGCACTTGGCTGAACCTACAATAAAAGTTGATAATTGAGAAGTGAAAGAGTAGGATCAATATGACTGTGAAAAAAATGGAGGCTTGGGCTTATGTTTAATGCAGTTTAACTGATATTTAATATTTTCTGCTTTCTCTCTCTTCTTCTTCTTTTGTCCATATTAAAATACTTCAAAAAGAATTCTAATAAAGTGGAAATTAAAAGGAGCGTAGATTGGGGTTGGAAAGAGAGGCCTCTAATCCCGCTATCTCTTAATAATTCAAAGTCTCTTTTATTTTCTGAATAAAAAGCGGAATTAATCTGGCACTGTGAAGCTGTCCTCTCTTCTCACTGTTTAAATAAATCCCCGTTCGTACATTAGACGCGAGGAGGCCGGCTCTGGCTCCTCGCCAAGCTCTGTGTCAATTCCCTCCTGCCTCCTTCCTTTCTCTCCCAGCCCCTCTTTATTCCCTTTCTTTTGCTTTCTGCCAGGGAGGGACCTATGAGAGAAGCCATGCCACCAGAGAGCTGCTATCTCCAGAACCTGCTCAGCACACAGGCCTATCACAGGCAGCTAAGACCACTTAGCTCAGGCCGCCAAAAGGCACCCTTATGAAACTTTACCCAGATATTAGGGCACTGTGAAGCCAAATGATATATTACAAAGACATTGTGTAAGGGGGTGACCATTTATAGTATTTATATAAGACTGCCCCAGCTGTCAGAAGAGTTACTATTTTGGCCGTTAGCGGAAATAGAGAGGTGGGCATTTTCATCCTTTAGCCTAAGTAACATATGGTTTTTATTGTGCTAATAACAAATACAGATGCACAGTACATTCGAATAATGTAGAATTATATCATTATGTGTTTTCTTTCACTGAAGATTTAGCCAGTGTTTCTATACAAGAGACATTTTCAACAATTCAACAATAAGTCCACTCCACAAATGGACGGCTAAGTCGCACAGCTTTTCACAAGACAAAAGACAAGCCTTTGAAAACTGACACCATGAAATAAAAGGAGCTTAGGCTCCAAGAGCAAAACTGAGTAAACTGAGTAGACAGAGGAGTGGGGATATAGGAACAGGCCGGAGCATGAGCACAAGGGCCTGCAGGGTCCTTGATTAGCACTGCACTCTCTATCAGTTCACAGACTGCCTGTCTTCAGAAACCCCTCGGCGGCAGGTCTCCCTTCTGTGTCCGTGAACTCCTCCTCTGGTGGTGCTGTGGGGTAGGAAGCTGCTACTGTCAACACGCCGGCACTCTCTGCATCCCAACGTTGCATCTGTAGAGATGAGCGCCAAAGCTGTCCGTGCTCTGATAGACGCCTTTTGTGGCACTCTAGAATCTAAGATCCTCAACTCGATCCTGGATCAGCCTTCCCACTCTCTCCTCTGTGGTCAGAGATTTATGGCATCGCTTTCCCCCTCTCTCTTCATCTGCGTATGCTCTGGCTCAAACTGCCCACACTTGCAATTACTTTCCTCGGAGACTCTGGCTGACAGACAAACAATAGCTTTAGACTCTTCATATTTTCTTCTGCGACTATTCATCCAGCGAGACGATGTGTTTGAAAAGCACGGCGTTGTCATCCAATTGGCTGTATATGATTTAACAATGTGCTGCAAAATATCAGTATCTTCTCAAGGTGAAGCCTTGGACTTCTGCACACTATAACCAATACACACATCTCATTATACTGTATGTGTTGAAAAACAGCTTGATTTTTTGAGGCTGTTGGAAATGAGATTGACATGCTCAGTCTCAGGCCAAGTCTTTCTAAAACGCAGCACAATGCTTTTTTTCTCCACTATATTGCTCCTTGCAGAAATCTCTACTTTATATGTTATCAAATGATAAAAAAAAAAAAAAAATATATATATATATATATATCAAGAGAAGTAGGAAATAGAGGAGGCCCAGAGGGAAAGTGTAAAGGTGTGTCTAGAGTTCCCTGAAGGCAACAAAAAGTCATTTTCACTGATGTGTGCACTATTTTTATTTATATACCTCCTTCGCTCTGTTTCTTCATACATACAGTTTGTGGGGCTATCATTATACCAGACAGAAAGGTGGGGGTAAAAACCATTTGCATTAGCATCACTGCCTGACTCCAGGCACTAAGCAATGATACTTTATTCCATACCATTCAGAGGGCCATTATCAGTCTACCCCCTCTGTCCCCTCTTCCAGCAGGGAGCTCACACACACACACATGCACACGCAATTACACGACGCGCCGCACACACTATTCCCATCCACCAATCTCATGGATAGCATCTCGTGCAACACTGGCACAGAGGTACAGGACGGGTGAGGGAAGTGGAGGGGAGGGACATTTCCGGAGGGGGGTCCTGGCATGTAATTGTCCTGGTGAGCACTCAATAGCACCTTAAACCAAGCAGGCAATCTACAAAGCTGTGCAGTGAAGGAGGGAAAGGCCCTGTGGCGATGGGGACCCTAATAGGAACTTCTTTCTCACAGAGATAAATGGAGAAAGTTCCTTTTATTTATCAGTAGCTGCTGTTTGGGACTGGGGCTATCAAAGCACAGCAGTGCTATTTATCCCTCCAAAAAGGATTCGTCCGACACAAGGCTGAGGGCGAAAGAGGGAAAGAGAAGGCTAAGGAGGGGGGCGACCACTGGAAATTGGCAGAAACAGAAGGTCAAACTGTTTATCTTTTTATTCCCATATCTCTCCCTTTCCTTCATTCTTCTACAACTGTCCTCTCTCAGTTTACCTGTTGTGGTGAGATACACAGCCGCAGTAATAAGACTCTTTTGGTAGCTGTTACTGTATGGAAAGCAGGCAGAAACCGAGATCAAACCAGCAGGGTTATTTCAATATGTTGCAGTTAAGGTGAGTAAATAATTAGTTTTCATACACTCTTAAAAGCTGTAGTTACAGTGAATTTCAAATATAGCAATGAATTTGCAATGAACAAAAACATAACCTTCATCCATATCAGGTTAATTGCTTTGCTTTGACAGTGACTTTAACATACTGTTGCATATGTTAGCTTATCAAATGAAGACGCACGAGAAAGGAGCAGGCCCTCGTCCGTTCCTCACCTAATTCGTTAAAACAAAAGTGAGTGCAATATCACATGCTCAAGTGTTTGTCCCCTCTGTGTCCTGAGCGACACATGGAGAACAGCTCCACTGTGATTAAGCATTTATTCTGCCATGGATGAGTGAGCTTTGTTGCCTACATGTCAGCTGTCATGACCCTGCACACATACTGTATTTTGTGGAGAGCGTAAGTCATAAGTGTCAATACATCGAGAGGTGTATTATATTGATTTATTTTATTTTCAGAGCCAGTGTTTGGTAGCCGATCTTGGTTCACAGCTAAATAAACGCTTTCAATATTTCTTCAATCTTTTTACTGCAAAAAAAGTCACTGTCATGCTACCAGCTAAGGTCTCATTTGAAAAAGTTTTCATGAATGTATGACACAATAGGTTGTTTGCCATTGCCTCCCAAAACAACCCATCTGCCTGTTCCAAAAGAGATTCGTGTGCATTTTCTGATGAGCTCCCTCCATCTCTGGGATTTGGTTATAGCTGTGCTATATACTAAATTTTCTATTAGCAGTGTGTCAGATGACTGTGTAATGCTAAAGAGGGTGCTCATAGTTATGAACCCACAGAGCATCATCAGCCAAATCTACAGTTCCGCTAAATCTATATAATGTTTTAGCATCTTTTAGCTTATAGTTTTGGTTTAACGGCCCACAATTTAGCAGCTGAGAAGTCAGCTATATTTCTCAGGGACTGGTGAAAACCAAAACAGAGGTAAAAAGAGAAAGAATATGATGGTTTCTCCCTTTTCAGTGATATCTATCTAATCTCTTCAAACTGTTAGCCCATCTTGTCCATTCTTTTTCTTCCAGCTTGTTACTCAAATGGCCACATTCTTGTCAAGTGCTTACGGGGAGGTCTTGCCACTCAGCAGCCATCTTGGCAACGCGTCCTGGCAGTTACTTTGGGCTAACCAGGCCCCTATCTACTTGAATGGGGAGAGAGCCTCACTTGGTCACCGAGACATAAAAACTGCATTCATAGAGTCGCCAGTCAAATCTGATCAAAAAAAATATATGTCCCCTGTTCTGCTGTTTTAAAGCAGACCATTGGCTTTGGGAGGGAAGGGGCAGGACATGTGTCATAAAAAGCCATCTATGGACTTTTCTGACATTCCTATTCAAAAAGCTTTAAGTGCTTTGTCTCTTCTCTTATAACATCTCTGATATAACCTGCGATGATGTTGGACTTCTGGGAAATGGTGTTTGTCAAAGGCCAATAAAAAAAACAAAATACTAAATAACCAACAATTCTACATTATTGTAATCCGTGTCATTAGAAATGTCAATTTTAAGTGGATTTTCTTACTTTTGCAACAAAACCCAGAACTTACAGTTACACTTTGGCTCTCTATGTCTAGATAGAGATGTTTATTTTGCAAGTTTCATGTTAATACAACGAATCAATTGTAATTTTAAATTAATTTAGAAAATTTCAAATTAATTTAAAAATAAAATTGAGTCCTTGTTTTGTGAGGCAGAAAACATTAGCAGACATTTAAAACATAAATGTTTACCTTTTTAGTAAAGCAATATTCGGCATGTGTCCCAATCATGCCAACAACATGCAGAAGTGGCCTTACGACAGTGATAGATTATCAAACCAATCCCAAATTAATGTCATCACTTCTTGGCTCCTTTGCGTCAGTCTCATCTACAGTAGGTGTCGTGGCAAAAGGAGCTCAGTGGAAGGCTATCTTTGAAGCCGAGCGTGGTTTAGGAGGTGAAGGGGGACTGGGCAAACCACACACGGGTGATGAATGACTTCACTGATCCATTACTGTCTATTTTAGTCCTGTAATTCAAGTGGGAATGCCCACATCAAAGCCTGGCTCCTTCCTAAGAGGAATTCCCCTCATACTTGGACATGCAAATGAGTAGGGCCTCCTCCAGGCCCCCACACCTGATTGAGGCGTGCAACACCATTGCCAACTACGTGCCATGGGAATTACATACCAAGGGATGGCATCCAATTGGACCAAACTCTCCCTAAGCAATTTGCTTTGGCTTTATTCACTGGCATAGTCAGGCATGGCAGCACTTCCTTTATTTCACGGCCATGCCGCAAGATTTCTGGCTGGACCTCGCTTGGAAGCCATATTATGGCTGAGAAAGGAGGAAAAGAGGGATTTGGTTTTTACAAAAGAATAGAGCATGGATCTGTGTCAGTGTCTCTGCTCATTCAGGTTTTGGGGATGTTTTCACTTGTTGCCTGAGATTATGATGAGATGTTCATGATTCTGTTCCTGATCCTATTTGAACAAAACAATTGTCGCTGCTTCGAGTTAGTGCTGCCAAACAAGTTTTCACTCTCCAGGAACAAAGGAACACACGCATGTGATAATCTAAAGCTACTACTATAATGCTAATTAATTTGTTTGATTCAGTGCTTGAGACATACAGTATCAAAGTGCAAAATGGTGTCTTTAAACTGCACCCCAACTCACACAAATACAGCAAAAGGAAGAATATAAATATCTACCAACAAACTGAAAAAATAAAAATATAGAAATGTGTACATTCAGACCAACTTTTACTGAGTTTCACTGTCTCACAAAGAAAAGGGACACCATTGATTTTCTGCTGCACTCCAGACAAGACAAAAAAAAGGGAGGAGGTCACCCAGCTCCCTGGACACCACTGCCAGTGAAATGGCGAGGGAACAAGGGAAGAATAATAGATATTTCGGTGAGCAATCCTTAGCGGGAAAAGGGAATTTATGTACATGTAGATGAGAAGGAGGAAAACGGGTCAGTGACTGCAGTGGACCATCTTTTTGGAGAAGAAACCTGGCTGAGGGAGCAGGAGCACACATTTAATTTCTGCTCAGCCATGCATTCACCATCCAGAACAGCAAACGGCTGCTCTCACTGTGACTACAGTCAAAGAGCTGGGGTCTCTTTGCGACCCTGTCACAAAGTGGGGCTTTCTGTCCTTGTAGATAATGAGATAGCAAATGGACGAGTGCCACAGCCCTTTTCTTGGAGAGCTCTTATACAAGGCTCAGACACCTCTGTGAGTTCACGCTTTAGATGGGCTCTGCTTGCACGCCCCCGCCATAATTAATTTGTCTTAATTGCCCTGCTGCTCTGGTCGCTGTCCCAACATTATTTCTCCACTCTCTGCAGATTTAACGTTTAAAAAATCTCTCAGATCGGTCGACAGGGGGACTGGAAGAACAGTCAGCCTTTTGTGCCCTGAACAAAGTAGACAAAACAACCACAACATGGGCTTTTGTGTTGTCATTACGGGAATAATGTTTATTACTTTTAGAAAAGAAAAGACACTGCCATCCAATTAATAGTAATGCGTGTAATATTTCATGTGTTAAACAGTTTCTGTTACACATGTTTGTGGTCATTTTTTGTTTAAAATGATGATGATGATTGTTATTATCATCAACTTTCTCATTTACTTGGTGGTATCTATTAATGCAAACTAGCCTAAGAAAATAGCCAGTTTTGACAATGCATTTTTCAGATAATCCAATATGTTTTTAAATGATTTAATTAGTTTAAGTAGTTGAAAAAACAAACATCTTTGAATTAATTCTTCAGTTTATCAGAAAAATCACCAACATTGAAAAGTTTTTGTTGTTTTTTTGGTAAAAAAGTATTATCAGAAAAAAAACTTTGTAAATTATCAAAAATACTACACAGAAACATCGATGCTGTCCATTTTATAATTCAACATTATATTATTGGATTATTATAACCAGCGAATCAGCAATTCAGTGTTTTAGCTGAAGTGGCACTAATTTTAAGTATTTTACAAACATTGGGTAGTTTAATTTACAGCAGTGCATGATACTTTAAGCGAAGATCATATGTTCAGTATGTAAAACCTACAGTAACAGATTACTGTAGGTAGAGTAACTAGCGGACAGATCAATGGACTGGAAGAAAAGTCAAATATTTCAGTAATGTGGTGGAGGGGATGTGTAAGTAGCATGAAAGGAAATACTGAAGTGAAGTACAGTACTTGAATAAATGTACTTTGTAACACTCCACCACTGATTAAAGAACATGTTGGATTTTTTTATTTTAATTTTTCAGTACCTTCAACATCAATAAATTCCATTCACTCCATTGTATTATAGTGGGGGCAGAAATGTCAGTGATCTCGAGTCTATAAAACCAAAACTGTGGATGGATGGCTAAATAACACCATAAGTAATTGAGAAATTATACTTTTTAAATGACTTCTTAAACAAATGTTTTGGACTTAGATTTTTTTTCTAGTAAGAGCCAAGCTCCACACCTTGCTGTTTGGCAAAATGCCCTTCTTTCCTCTTCCACTAGGATTCCCCACCCAGAGAGCCCTGTCTGGCAGATTTGTGCCTTTCTTGTGCTCCTTTCATAGAGCAGAGAATGCAGCTGAAAGGCAGGGCAGGCTTCCTCGCTGCCCCGGGACCAGTCCAAATTGTAATCCTATTCCTCTGTTTATCAAAAAGAGGGAGAGAGCAGAGAGAGGGAGGCATTGAGCTGACAGCTTGATTGTGATGCTCCTGTCTGATAACTCAGCTAACCTTATCCATCTATTTCACCTCAACCTTGCAGCCATGTCCCCAACCCCATTCCACCTGCTTCATCCTCTACCCTGTGAGAGCCACACACACACACACACACACACACACACACACACACACACACACACACACACACACGGGCTTACCTTGCACACACTCCCTCTCCCTCTCTTTCTTTTTCTCTCTCTCATTCCCGTAATACACACACACAAATAATCACTGCCCACCTCTGACCCCTTTATCGAGTGTCGGTGTTAATCCTCATCTCTCTGCTCAATGCAGAGCACAATCACAGGGACCCGCAGGACCTGCAGTTAGCGCTGTGGTTAAGTAGCCCACGGTGAAGAAGTCTGTGATAAAGGTGGCACAAAGGGTCAGTAGCTGCTAGGAGCATGGGCCTGAGCCCATGACTGGCCATGGCCTTGAGACAGGACAAAGAGGCGGGTTGCGGAGGACGTGCAGAGTAATAGAGGGACTGAGGAGGAAGTGGAGGACAAAGAGAGAGTGTGCAAGGCAAGGGTCAGGGCTTATAACTGGGATAAGATGGGAACATGTATGTTCAAAAAAGCTATCCTCAATTTGTTTATTAGAACTCTACATTACTGAATGTAGCAAAGCAGCGGTTTTTAAAAGTCTGACACTATGGACCCTAACTTAAAAAAAATCGAGACAACTAAAACACCCAGGTTTGTTTTGTTTTTTTTGTTAGTGTATTTGTTTACATTTTTCCAAAACTGGCACCTTTACTGCCTCCAGGATCAGTGTGTTGCAGCCACTGACAGTGCTGCGACCGTTGACCATGTTGATAAGCAGGCCAGATCAGCAGGCTACACTACCATAACTAACTTCCTGTTATTTTCAGAACGCCAGCATGAACCTGTCCCTTTCACGCGGGACATTTGCCTCACGTCCCTTCAACTCTCCCTCACAGTTTGAAAATCTCTGCATTAACGGATAGAATCCTTTATAGTGATGTGGGGTTGAACTAACATGTACATTAGTCAGCCTGCCAGCCATCACATGTCAGCGAAGTTAACAGATGTTTTGCAATTAATATCATCTAATTACTGTATAATGAAAAATTACACACTTCCCATTAAATTAAAGCTTCCAGAGGATTTTTACGTTGATGGACTGTGGAGTGTTGATAAGTAACATATTTAAATTGAAGCCATTTGCTGGTTTTATGTTAACATCCGGCGACTGTGATTCAGCGAATCAATCAAGTCCAGCACAGGTAGCTTTAATGATATTCTCCTATGTTCAGAAAACATTCATCTTCTCCGCTTATTCCGCTGTAGCCTGCTATGCGGATTGTCCTTGGGACACCCATATGACACACGACGACATGCACCCAGCCGACGCGGAGACACCGCAAGCCCACATATACAAACACACATGCACACAGACACACACACACACACACACACACACACACACACACACTCTCTAGACAGCTTCACTGTCAGAGATAAATGATGCCTGACACTGTGGCCTGGAGAAATGGGCTGACTGAGCAGCAGTGAGATGAAGATACTTCTCACAAAGGTTCCCTGAGCCAAACAAGTAGTGTCCCTGGGAAACCCGGACGCTGACTTCTTTTGCTCGAGGGCCAGGTGTCAGTCAAAACATCCTCCAAACAACCACTCTGAAAGCTGACGAACTTTATCACCCAGACACAAACTTGTAGATTGACAACTTAATGGCAGGAGATGTTCAGTCCATATCATGAGCTCTAAATAAATGTGGAAAAAAACTGCCACCTTCATTCAAAAACAAATCAGATTTATAGACTTATTACTGCACGTCTCTGATATTCATGAATATTTTTTTTAGATTTAATTGTCAGAGCCCATGCCTTCTTTTGATTCTTCTGTTGACAAAGACTAATGTCAGTTCAAGATGATACATAGGACTTTTAATGTGATGTCTGTCTTTTGTGCTGAGAAACAATAGCAGCTGTAGCTCAGGGGCTTCTTGGTGTTGTGGGAGCCCCAGACACAGACAGGAAGGGAAGGCTATACACAATGTTCCGAGACTTCCTTTCCCCTTCAGGATGATCCGATCAGTCAGTCAGAGGGCCCCTCCGCGGGCCCCAGGGTCAAGGGCCACGCCAGTCAGACAAGACACAACAGGGGCCCCGTCTCTAAGTGCTAGGTGAATAAAAGAAAGGAAAGAATGAAAGGAAAGACAGAAAGAAAGAAAGAAAGAAAGAAAGAAAGAACAGAATAAAATCTCTGTAAAACTGCTCCAAGTGCCTCCTTCTAAAAATATCTACAGAGGGAGGGAGGATAGAAAAAAATGAGAGAAAAAGGAAACAGGCCTTTTACAACTTTAAAGAGAAAGAGGCTGTGGAGTGAACGGGAGAAAATATTTACTCAGGGAATTAGTTCAGGATCATTGTGTGCATGCAGGGCTTTAGTTCCCTGGCTCCATTTCAAGGCCCAAGTGGCTCAACTGGAGCTCCCTCCAGGGCAGGCCTAATTATCACAGGGCTAGGGCCATTAAAATGCTTAACTAACCTCGTTTCTCCAAAACGCACAGATTAACGCCAGCCTCCAGCAAAGTGTCGGGAATAACCCTGCTGCCTAATACCCTCTTTGATTTTTTTTTTTTTTCTCTAGTGTGGAGAGGCGAGGCAGAGGACTGGTGTGGTAACAGTTATGGATGGAAAAGAATACTGAAAGTTAAGGTCCAACCAACCAGTCCTTTCACTATACATGATGCACAGGTTGCAGGAGACATATATATCACAGGATGTATTAAAGAGTAGACTGTGTACCTGAGGCTGTCAGTGAATATCATTCTCAAATAAAATAGGATGCACCAAACATCATGGTTATATTTTATAGTCACTGATGTCATACAAGGACAGTGGATATATCCAGCTGTCTCCGCTCAATATAAAGAGAGATATGGATGCTTGGAGAAGAAGTCAAATCATGATGTGCATAGGAGCTCTTTCAAACTGTTGACCACCGCTATTATACTCTTATCACATCCTTGTCTGCCATTCAAATTTAATTAGCAACTGTTTGATTGTGCTGATTGTACTGTTATCTACACCAACTCTAAGGACTGAAATTTTTTTTCTCCAACTCAAGATTGTTCTAATACATATGGAGAAATTCACATGATTATTCATAATAGCAGCTTATGGAATCAAATTTGTACAGTGCAAATACTACCACAACTGCAGCAACTTAAATTGACATTTTTACAGTATACCTCTTGATTTTTAATAAAGTGCATTAACACTGGCTCCATTCAAATTAAATGTTCCTTAAGCTTCACGACAAAGTCAGCATGCACAATAGCAGGGCCTTGGAACCAGTAAACCCAAATGGAATGCAGCTTGCATTAACTTAATTTGTAGGGCCTTTGGTTTTTCAGTGTGACAGGTCCGAATGACCCCATTTACACTTTGTCACTTCATGTGTCTTGGCCGGATCAGATAGCCATTGGATATGAAAAAAGCTATGTGTAAATGTACCCAAGAAGCTTGGAAGACGGATTGAAATCTGTTTACTTAAACCATAACAAGAGGTTGAGATGCTTTCCAGCCAGATGTTGAAAAGATGCAAATGTATCAGTCTTTCCAAGACACATACCTAAGCATTACTCTTTCTGAATGTTGCTTATAAAATTTAGCCGCTCAAAGGGTCTGTCTATGGGTCTGTCCAGTGCTGAAGCTTAGGTTACACTGAAAGTAGCCAATTTCAACACATACTTCTCATACAGAAGGTGCACTGAGCTGTTGTAACAATAATCTGAGTGAGTAATCTGGGTGAGAGAGCATTGATCTGTATGGGTGAGGGAGCCATGTGACTGACAGAGCCTGAGAAGACAGTAAAACTTTTGTCACAACCGTGATCCACGAATGTGATTCATCCATGTTTGTCTTAGTTTTTGGGTAAATGTTATCTATCTAGCTTTAATTGCTAACTTTTAACTGCACAAGTTATTCAAGTTCTTCAGGTGCATTACCAGTAGCAGTACCCTCTGGGCAGAATACGGCTGACCCTGATTTGCATGTAACCCGAGGAAACTAAAAGAGATTGCAATCAGATTTGTGATCAGGCCAATAGAGACACATGTACTGTATGTGGTTAACACTGTAAATAACAGTGTATTGAATTGTGTGGATGTTGTCAAGGTACAAGCCACTTGAAATTACAATTGTAAATGGGGCCTCTGTAGGTCTTTAAGCGTTACAGTTGGTAAACATAACCAAAAATATCTAACATTACCTGTTACAGTTACTTAAAGGAATGGACGGCCATTAAAAATACACATCTCATAGATTAGGCCAGATGTATGTTATACCTCTTTCAAACCAAACCAAAACCTGTCTTTAAGCTCCCAGTTTGGGTTTTATACAGGTCTGTTACTGTCTGTTACATATATATATATATATGTATCTCATGACTGAAAATCTGCCTCTGCAGTCATGAATTCTTCTGTTCTCAATTATGGCTTGCAGTCCAAGCAGTTCGATTACTCTTTAAAGCCAAGCAGGCTTTAGCTGTGCTGTCTAAAACTACGCTTGCCTAGACTTATTATAGGAGGGTAAATTTGGGTCTTAAAATCCATGTTTTTCAAAAGAGACTGGGTCAAAAGTCATTGTGAGAACACAGAAATGACAATACGAACACAATGAAACAATAAAAGCAACATAAACAGGCAAGCATTCTGCCACACGGGACAACAGAGCACAGCAACTGTCCAATTAAAAGATACATATTTGATGTCCCAAGTGACTTTACAAGTAAACTGGAAACAAAAACATAGTACTAATTTCCAAATGCTTCAAAACTGACTTGATTTCACAATGAGCAATCAACTCAGACAGTTTCAGGCTCTTCTGCACAGTATTCCATGTTCCATTGTAACTGATGTTCCATCCTAACACGGAACCACCAAGCAATATGAGATTGTAGGCTATTGACGTTTTGATGACCATATACTGTATGCACACATTCGGAAGATACATCGAAGTATTGTCGATAACATAAACTTTTAAAGTAGAGGTGTAGAAGAAATATATTTTTGTACTGTTTTCGATTGATATGTAAAATGGACACACCATAGGAAATATTGAGAGCAGTTGTACCTCCCATATGAAGGTCAAAAGTATGACGTGTTATTTGGTGGGAAGTTGGTGAGGGATCAGGTCCATGGTGCAGCTATAGTGACTCCTACTCATTGGGTTATTAACACTGCCTATTTCTGACTATACAGTCCCTACACAAACAGTGGCAGAGTAAAAAAATTAAACATTTGCAGTCAAAGCATAACTACAAATATGTGTGACCTCAGTTTTATGCATTTTATATGCATTTTATGTAAAATATTCTAATTCAGAACCAAGTTCGGCAAGAGTTTAATCTTTAAATCAAATTTATCTGCTCTGTACTGGATGTAAATATGCCAGCATAGATCTATATTATCAATTTTAATTCCTCCTTTAAATTTGTAACATGCAATATTGTATACGTACATTATGGTGACAAGCATGACTTCCTAGTATCTTATTTCTGCATTTGAAATGTGCTATTTCATTGGTCAGATTTCACAGAGATCCTACACAAAGAGTGAGGGGCAACAATCGATGAAATAAACACTTTTGCCACGAAAAAGTAAAACAGCTGCAGTAGAATAAGTATAGAAAATGAACTAACTGTTTTGACTGAAATTAACGATTTTTCAGAGGTAGCTCACATTCTCTCCCAGTGACTATCATCAACGATTGTATCTCCTGCAGAGGCTCACCAAAACTGGTTACTTGAAGTCTGAAGCCTGGTCTGATGGAGCTGGATTTCTGTTGCAGCATGGAGATGCTAGGGTCAAAATTCTGCATCAACAGCGTGAATCCATGGACCCAACCCGCCTTGTGTCAACAGTTCAGGCTGGTGGTGGTGTAATGGTGCGGAGAATGTTTTCTTGGCAAACCTTGGGCCCCTTAATACCAATCAATCATGGTTTGATTGCCACAGCCTTTCTGAGTATTGTTTGCTGACCATGTGCATCCCTTTCGGGCCACAATTTACCATCTTCTAATGGCTCCAGTTCTTCCAGCAGGATAATGCACCATGTCACAGAGCAAAAGTTGTCTCAAACTTGTTTCATGAACAAGACATTGAGTTCAGTGTACTTCAGTGGTCTCAACAGTCACCAGATCTGAATCCAATGGAACACCTTTGGGATGCGTTAGACGAGAAATTGGCAACATGAATGTGCAGCTGACAAATCTGCAGAAATTATGTGATGCAGTCATGGCAACATGGAGCAGAATCTCAAAGAATCTCAACATCTTGTGGAATCCATGCCATGCAGAGTTTAGGCTGTTTTGAGAGCGTAAGGAGGCCCTACCAAGTTTTAGCATGGTGTTCCTAATAAGGTGCTTGGTGAGTGTATGTCTTAAGAATTCTGTTCAGTACACAATATTCAAAATCAGCAAATGTATTGAACAGGAAACAAGGTCATTTGTATGCAGTGCACTGTATAATGAATATAATTAATCTTGGCAAAAAGACCCCACTCCAATACAGATGCCGAACATGTTTTAGCACTGCTCAAAATGAATTTGTTGTGCTACCCACTTTGTCTTTCAGGCATTGAGAAGACATGAATGAACTGTCTGATAACAGGATCACGGTCTTTGTTCAGGATAACATGAGGATTCATTGGTTCATTTAAACAACTGTCTACAAATCAGTGCAATACAGCATGATTATTTTTCAAAAAGCATTTTTCTTTTTAAATAAGCAAGGTCTCTTGATCTTAAGGAAATCAAATTAAACTCAAATCCAATCTGAATGACTGGAACGATGTGGTTTATTCTTACATCCCAATGGAAGCATAACATGATTTGAAGTGTTTTGTAAGTGCTAACCAATTGCACTCTTTTCTAATACCTTATAATTCCAGTTTTGTTTTGAATTTATGCGGATATTTTATGATTTATTGCTATTTATTGTTCTGTTGAGATGAATATTATCAGTGTACAGCACAACCAGTTTTTATTTGGTTGCAGTTTCTAAACTTTAGATGTAACTGCTCAGAAATTTAAATTCACATTATACTCTATACTTATATAGCATTGGACATATTAATGTTGTCTCCTCTTGTTTTGCTACCTACACACACAGTATTTTTTTGAAGAACCAGTTTATTTATTATTTGTTTATATCAGACTTTTTAAAATCTTTTATCTCCAATTATATTACACTATTCATCATTCTATCCAAGTATAATTTGTATAAACACTATTGTATACAACGACAGCCGGCATCCCCCTTCAGGGAACCATCACACTGTTGCAATCGCGATGTATTGAGAAGACAGTTTGAGAAAACTCTGCTGATGTAATTGGAAAGTGGACGCTGATCGGTAGCTTTTACACAAAAAGCAAGAGTTTGCATTTTGTCACAGACCTGCACTTAATCTTTGCTGTAAACATGAGCTTTCCAAGTGTTTTAGTTGCATCCAATCAATTATACTTTAAACATAGTCTATTTGCCATAACCGCAATCTTTCCCTAACCTTAATCATACCATAGCTGCCATGCATAGTAGTTGTAAAGGAAGTATTTTTAGCATGTGGCCATAGAGCATTACAAAATGTAATCCGGGCTTCTGCAGAATCCTCCAATGTCAATGTTCTCGTCTGGCAGTAGGGATGGAATGATGAACCCATTCCCCTGGAAGACCTGTCAACCCTGTAAGTAGATCTTAGATCTTTAAGTGTAAAACCAAAGGCTAAAATGCACTCGTATGCAGGATCCATTCATATTGTTGTTGTACATGTTCTTAATGTAACACATTAAACGTCTCTTTAAGATGCACTGTACCACACTGAATGCCCTCATTATGAAATTAATATTTCTGTCATGTTTATACAAATCATTATCAGTCCTTTTTGCTTCTTGCCAGTTACTAAGTCTGATTGTGACTGAAGTACTGTAGTCTTTCTGCTTCTCCTTTTCTGCCATTTTGTCAATTTCATAGACTCGAAACCTTTTGTGCCTATCATCTAAATTACAGTATGCTAGCGGCAATGCTGGGATTCAAGGAAAATACAACTCAGTTTGCCTGAATTAAAGAGGCATGAGCATTTCTAATTGTTATAGTTATTCCACAAATAATCCTTTTAGTGATTTTTTAGCCTCGGAAAAGGGGAGAAAAATGTGGTAATAAATAAATAAAACCTCAAATAAATAGAGACTGATTTGAATGAAGTGTCAGGGGAGATGTAGTGCAAAGGCGCGATAATAGCTAAGCTAGCTTATAACATCTTTGTTTTCACTGAGCACTGTGCCTTGGTCTCTGGGGCCACAAGAGGATTTTTGGCAAAGCCGTTCTTCTCAAGGTCCACACTTTGCAAACACTCAAGGAGGCTACGCTCTGTTATCAGTGAATCAGGATACATTTACGCTCTGATAGTATAGGAGGTGGAGAAGGCTACTCATGCTCAGTGACTTTCCCCATGGACGCAAGTTTGTGTATCTAACACTTGGGGAAGGCTGAACCAAAAAACAATGACGCCAAATAGTAGCCTTTTTAGGGAGATTAGTTCCACATTTTAAGGCTTTGAATGGAGTGCTGCATCCTGGATATTATTCTGCTCCACAAGCAAACAACACTCACTGCTAAGACATTGAGAATTTATTGTGATTTCTTACATCCACAGTGAATTTATTGTTGTTTCGCAGAATTCCATTCTGCCTCCGTTTTGACAAAAATAAATGACTTTGGGACCTTGAAGGTTTAGTTTGAAATAGCACATGTCTTGCAGTCAAGACTCGAGAGTGAAACAATTGCTTTTCAGCTGGTAACCAGACTTGAGGTGACATGGTGGCGGAGAAGTCAGGCATAATATTTATTTCCCTGCCCTTGGAGATGTTGTACGCTCATCCAATTCATCCATGTCTCCATCAGAGAAGAATGAAAGCGTGGCCACAAAAAAAAAAAGAAAAACCCTTTTCATTACAGCAACATGGATCATTTATCTTGCTGAGTTTGCTCCATCACATGTCATCGATTACAAAAGTTTCTTGAAACAGAGGAAAACCAGAGTTCAGGTCTTAAGTAGGAACGTCGAACACAACAACCCATCATCCAAAATGTGGAGAGGACAGCTAAAATTATTTTACTCTGTTCACATGGAAAAATAAGCATTTTTTTGTACAGAAAGACATGGAAAGAAGGGCTACTTGAATAAAATGGGTTAACAAAAATATAGCAGGATAGAGAACTGGCTAATATTTGACATGCACTTCAGTATCATGTACATCAGTGAGAAGTTACAAGCACAATGTACTTAAATCTGAAAGGCCCATCCTCCAGAAACCTTTCTCTGGACCCATCTGCAGCTAACATGAGCTCAGCCTTCACTTAATTTCATCTCCAATTATCTGTGTGGTCCTGCAGCACTGGCTGTTCCCTCCTATCAAATTACTGTTGTTATTAAACATTATATATTTACAGCTTCACCCCGATCAAATGACTGCTGCTATAAGCTCGCATCTAACAGCTGATAAGAGATCGGCACAGATCCCTTAAAAATAGAGCGCCCTAACATCTGAGATGGAGTGAAATGATTACATGTTTTACTGTTTACTGTTCGTCCTGTCCAGATAAAGGGTTGAGCCATAAACAGGTCATGGTAAAATGGATAGAAGAAACCCTTTCAATAGCTAATAGTATTTTGTTTACCTAACTGTATTTAACCTAATGATAAAGGGCTGAAAAAGAATACTGAAGGATGCTGGGTTGAGATACTAGTTATCTGATGCACATACTGTATATCAACACAGATGCTGAGAAAACAGATGTATAAAAGAAACACTTTCTGTGCAGGAGTGAATTGCTGGAGGAGGGAGGAAAGAGAACATAGCACAATGCAGGTTCCACATAAAGATGTATAGTAATAATAAGACTAATAATAAAACTAATAATTATAATAATAGAACTAAAAATAAGACTAATAATAGTAATTATTATTATTATTGTAAGATTATAATAATAATTGAAGCAGTGGGTGTTGGGCAGGATCATGGGGGCAGTAAGTAGTTTGCAGTCACAGATCCAGACTCTGCAGCACCAGGGGCAGAAATGCCGGCAGAAAGCGACGGAGGAGAGAGGAGAGAGACGAGAAAGCACAAAACTACGGGAGATAGAAGAAGCCAAGTTGAACTCTGCTCAATTTCTGCTACTGTTAATGGACCTTACTTTCAATACAGTTATACTGGTACTATTGGGTGGATCTTTATTAGTTGAAATAAATGCGTCAGTGTTATTAGTGAGCAGCTTTCCCCTTCTTTCTTTTCTGATGTCTGCCTGCAAGTCAGCAACTTATTAGAATAGATGTGCATTTTCCCTCAGTTTCTGTAATTCTACTCTTTACCTGGTTATTGCTGCAACATGGGATAAACGTATTGTTACTGAAATCATTTTACATAGAGTTGTAAAATCCTGTCTCATAGCACTATAAATCCTGTGCCGTGTTTTTCATCTGATGAACCTTCAGAGTCCTGTATTACTCAGACTGGACGTCCCAGGGCCCATTAAAAGCAGTGCTCACAAAGTGATTTGCAAGCACTGTTTTTAGTATCCCATAACAACAATCAAAATGCCATAAAATACTGTGATATCTGCTTTTTTCCAAACTGAACATCCCTTATTTTTACCATTTTCAATTGGACTAATTACCTACTTAGAAGTGTGTTGATGTGTATTACAGTTACCAACTTTCACATTATCGCACTGTTGAGAGTGAAAATGCTCAGCTGTCCATCTCAGCCTGTTTAGTATTCTGCCCATGAAATGGTTTAAAACTCATCCCCCATCCATCTATCTACCTAAAGATATGAGATAACTTTTTTTTTCTTCTCAACAGATGATATTAAGTGCCTCCTATTATCTCAGTAGGTCTGTATCATATTAGAATCTGCAATCGCAGGTCAGAAAGTATACGGCTCTCTTGTCTCGGCCGGTGCTGCAGAATTACTTTCCGGCACACAATGGCTGAATGGGTTGAGGCTTTGTCATTTAAACTGCATAAAGAGGCCAGAAATTGATTTTTATTGTAGATCTTCATATCTAATAAAGCTCTGAGGATCTCCATTCTTCATTGTCTGAATGGCTAGTGAATGCTTTCAATCTACCTCTCTGTTTCATGCATAAAAGTGGTAGCTGGAATGATAGGAGAAGAATGAGAGGGAGGGGTGCCGCCATGCAAGTGAAAAGCATCCCTTCTCTTTTTCTCTTCTCCTTGGAAACTAGACCTGGGGAGGATGGGAGAGGTCAAGGAGCTGGGGGTAATTGAAAAGTGAAAAAAAAATTTCCCTTCCTCTTTAGAAAGAATGTGTCTTTTTCAAAGAGAAAACATAACCAGGACTCACTTCTGCTAAAGAAATCCTCTTTAAGGTGCGTCCACAGCACAGAAAGTCTACAAAGATATTAGTCCTCTTTCACTGGAGGTCGGAAAGGATTTCAGCCTATTTTCTCATTACTGCAGTTTCCATGTACATCAGTGGATCTACTTGTTGCACGAATAATCTGGTTAATTTTTTAACAAATGCAAGCCTCCTTTCTACTATTTGTACCATAACATAGGAAAAAATGCCCATAAACTCTCAAGAAAACCAGAGGAGCCTTTTGCAATGCAGAAAACAATGTACATCGAATGTACAAAATGTGACAAATTGCGAAGAAATGTAACAAAAAAGTGAATGTTTCAGTTATAGAACCATCAGCCTATGACTTCATCCTCAGATTTTCCAAAAGACTTAAACTGTATAAGGTCTTTTTAAGTGTTTATTGATGTAGTTGTCAACAACTTTATAACCTCCTCTGAAGCATCCATTACAAACACATAATGAATGGAGGTTATGTTTTCATCCTGCTGTTTGTTTGTTTGTTTGTTTGTTTGTTTGTTTGTTTATCTATATGTTTGTCTGTCTGTCTGTCTGTCTGTCTGTTTGTTTGTTTGTTTGTTTGTCTGTCTGTCTGTTTTTTGTCTGTCTGTCTGTCTGCCTGCCTGCCTGTTTGTTTGTTTGTTTGTTTGTTTGTTTGTTTGTTTGTTTGTTTGTTTGTTTGTTTGTTTGTTTGTTTGTCAGGTTACGCAAAAAAGTACAGAACCGATTTGCACCAAACTTGGTCGAAGGATGGAGCATGGGCCAGAGAAGAACCCAGGGAACTTTGGGGTGGATCCGATTAAAGGGGCGGATCCAGGAATTTCTCTCATGTCATTTTCCTTAACATGAGAGAGAGAGGCCATTTTTGACCTTTTCGTCAATTTCTCAGGAAATATTGTATGGATGTTGATGTACAAAATACATATTTATGGTGTTGAGATCTATGACTTTGTACAATTTGGTCCAGATAATAATCTGGATCTGGTGGAAGAAAATGCTGAATCCACATTACACACAGTCTACTATTTATGACTACTACGTTTTATGACAAATATGTTATCATATGTAGCTTTCCTCTTATTTTTCTATTATAAGAGCTAGACAGATGTGTAGGATTGTTTGGCCTTGACGGCGGTATGTGCTCTACCGAGTGCCATTCTAGTTGAAAATATGTGATCATAGGAGCAGCGATTGTATCTGCTTATACCTGCTTATAACTAAATTACAATGTTTTGTTAGACAATTGATTGTATGTTTATATACTGCTTAGAGCTGATTTATGGGAGGGGTAAATTAAAGTGTTACTACCTTCTTAACTCTCCTATATTACATGGTCTGCATCAACGATGACGATGGCTGACAACGGCTGACAAATGACTTTTTCGCTTTTGTCACTTTTGGTCACATTCCGTCACATTCTGCACATGTAATAAATTGATTCCTTTTTTGCATCTGAAGAGCTTCCTCTTTTCATGTGGTATAGGACTGTTGACTTTGGCTACACACCCCTGACAGATCAGCACTGAAATCTGAATTTGTTTTTTCATCAAGACAAAGGATTATATAGCAGATAGTTATGAAGACATCTGAGCAGAGTAGCACACAGTCTGGGCCCTGAAAATATGTAGCGTCAGTGGGCCTTGTTCCTCTTTTAATAGATCCATTGTCACGTCTGTACAAATAACTGAATCAACAAGTAAACATGTGCGTCTATAGTGGTTATTAGTGTTTATAATGCGTTGAAGAAAATCCCCTCAATCTGAAACCTCTGAATACTTCAGCTCTGTTCTCTCAACATACTGTAATTACCATACCTAATGTATGTATCTATATATTGTATCCCTGTTTGAAGGGTTCACTTTGCAGTTTTAAATCACTATAGAACATTATTATACAATGATTATACAAGTGCCAATCCTGTCTGTTGCAACATACTGCAGAAGTAGCATAATTAAACTTTGGAAACATGACACAGGGTAAGGTTAAATAATGATTCAGTCGCAGCCAAGTTATTACTCCAAGTTATTGCACTGAAGGTTTATTTGCATCAGTCAGTTTGTCAACAGAAAATTAAACTCAAAACACAATAATAAACTGATATTTCAAAAGTTATTACTTGAGAGATATTGTATATTACAAGCAACTTTAAACTGTATAATATTGTATGATACTTAAACATTACAACAGACTACATGATGTTAGTGTTTGTGCAAATCTCATTTCAGCGTGAGCTGCTGGAAATGACTGCTTGAGAGGACCACGTTCTGAGCTCAGCTTGTCCGACTTCCTCCGTAACATGAGAAGATGGTGACGATGGACGTGCAGCTGATCATGTCTCTGCGGCTGTTTCTGAACCTGGAGGTATTGCTGCTTCATTTGTCGGCGAGCTCACCAGTATTACATTATAAAGCTGGCTAGCCACGTTACATACTAATATTACACCATCCTAAAAGACTAATAGCGGGTTTTGCTCACAACAGTCTGTCATTTGTAAGAATTTGGTTATCTGCTTCCCCTTTTATTGTTTTCTTTCACACTCCTGTCTTTTGTTTTGTGTTTGTTTGTTTGTTTGTTTTTTTGGTTGCCTGATTTTAGTTTTTTTCAATGACATGATTCAGAACAAACAAAACAGAGTGATGTCCTCAGCATCGGCACAACTGACTGCGTTTGGAGACTAACAATCTTTGTCTGCCCTGCTGCAGGAGTGGATGGAACCGTGTGCACCCTCAAGGGGGTGTGTGAGTGGTGAAATACTGAAATATAAACTGGCTATCAAACTTTGTCAACATCAATAGTTTACTTGTAATGCATAAAATGAAAATAATTGAAAATGTCAGATAAAAATGTTAGGGTCTTGGCTACTTAGTTCCACTAGTCCCCTCACTAGGACGCCCCTGGTACAGAGACATACTGAGTGCCAACAGAGTTAACATAAGAACTTAAAAGTTTCATGCTCAGGGCAACGGGGCAGGTGTTGAGTTTGCTCCATCACATGATCAAGAAAAAAATGGAACAGCAGAGTTCAGGTCTCAAGTAGAAGGGTGATTATTTGATTGTGTTCACATAGCAAAAGATATTTGCAAGTAGAGAAAGACATGAGCAGAAGGGCTACATGAATAAAATGTGTGAACAAAAATATATGGTGGTAAAATTATTTTCAGAACTGGTTGATGTATTGAAAACTAATTATAGCAAGTTGTTGTGAAGATGCCTGTATGGACACATAAAGATTTAATGTGAGAATGTAGCTTCATTCAAAAGCTTCATGTTCAGTGCACAATATATCCATTGTATGTCCCATATACAGTATATTTGGGATGTGAGTGTGTAGCAATTCAGTTTAAGCTTTTGTTATGAGATAATTTGTCATATGAAATGCATGAAATCAAGGCAGAAGTGTAATTACACCAAAAGCACACGAGGATTAGTAGTACTGCACAAAAACTAAAATTCATGTAGGACTTCACTCAACAAATCTGAAAGTTGTGAAACAAAAAGTGCCCCCTGTTGCTTGTGCGATAAAGCAGATTAACTTTGCCTGCCTTTGGTGTAACGTTGTAGAACATCATTTGCATTCAGCCTATCAGGATGCACAAGAAGTCATTGCTGGGATTTGTTGACATGAGTTTATTTCTAAAATGAACATGACCTGTCAAATTCATGACTCTGCCACTAAGAAATATAATAAGTAAAATAAAATGCTCTAATCTGAAAATAATTTAAATGAAAATGAAAGAAGCCCATGTCCCTGTTTATCTCTGTGCTGCTCTAAACAAATCATTCTCTGCTCACTTGTTTAAACTGAATGTTCTGCAAATGCACACCTCACCTAACGCACACTCCTCCCTCCTTTTTCTCCTTTTAGGTGATCACAAATATCCAAACAAAATTTGTTGTCATGCATTTGAATATGATTAATTATCACAGAGTAATCCAGCTACACTTGTAAAGACTTTTCAGACGAGATTAGGAATTCCAAAGTGACAACCATGATAGATGGGAGCATTCTGTAAGTCGTAGATTAAAGGTCACAGCGATGAACTGAAAAACTCACAAGGCATCATTTAAGTTGAGGCAGATGCAATCAAAGCTGCGCAGCAAATAGATGAGCGCCTCAAACAGGCAAAATGATTATGGAAATGGGTATCTGCACACAACTAAACATATGGCAGTGCCTAATGCCATATAACACTAGGGGCTGGGTTTAATCAAACTTCACCAATTAAAAATACAAATGATATGCAAACATCTGAAAGTCTGAAGAGAAAATGAGGAGGATTGTTATTAATGATAGGGAATGAATCTATCTCCACTAATTCTCTAAATGTTTCCTCCACTGCTCTCCTCTCTACAGATAAGACTGATCATCATCACTGAATAGTTTTAATAAGCACTGCTTAAATAAACATGCCATGTGGAAAAAGGGCACCATGACAAAAATAAATATACATTTCATAGGGAATTTATAACTCTATGCATTTATTAGCAGGAAGTGATAGTAGGATACGCTTTCTTTGGAAGATTTTGCTGTTAAGATCCGAGGCTGGATCACCGACCAGGCAAAGCAGGCAACAAATTGCGGGACCCTAACCCCAAACACCTGGGGCTCCAAAAGGCCAGGTTCCCTCCATAGAAATAAGTTGTATGTAATCTGAATATTTCCATACCTATTTAGAAATTTGTACCACTGAAGGTCTCATAGCGGAGCCCTGTGTGAAACTCAGTCTGAAGAGCTTCCTCTAGTTTTTTTTGTCAGTGCTCGGGCATTTTTTGAATGATTATGAGACTGTTTAGCTTACATGCTAATAGTTTGTGTATACATATAGTGTATAAAAGAATAGTTTATAGATACACATATATGTACAAGTATGCTTGTCATGGGGAGTAAAAAGTACTAAGAGAGTAGTATCATCCCAACATAGGAGTACTGTAGGACTTCAACTAACAATTATCTTCATTGTCAATTAATCTGTCAGTTATTTTCTTTATTAATCAGTGAATGATTTGCTGTTTAAAGTGCCAGAAAATAGTGAACAATATCCATTCCAATTCTGCAAGCCACAAGTTAGTATATTCAAATTGTTTGTTTTGTCCAACCAACCCCAAGACATTGAGTGGACTATCATCAACAACTTTCAAAAAAACAAGCAAATATTCACATTAAAGAAGCTGGAACCACCCTTTTTTTGTTGTTGTTGTTGTTGGTATTTCTACCTTAAAATATTACTTGAATGATTAATCAATTACCAAAATTGTTGGTGCTTAAATTTCTGTCCATCAAATAATCAAAAGTTTTCTGCTCTAGAGTACTGTGTCTATATCTGGGTGTCTGGGAAAATAATGAAGCTGCAACGTGCAGTAGGGTTCAATAAGGGCGCAATAAAAACTTTTTGCCTCTAGAGGTATGTTTAGATCTGTTCTTGAATATGATCAAATGGTAATTTTGTGTATTTTATTAGTAGTGGATGGCAAATGAAACATATTCTTCTGGTCATATTAACCATTTTTGAAAAAAATGTTTTGCAATCACTGATATGTAACACATCCAAAGATCAATCATGTGTCTGTGACCTGCGGGGTGGAAAGGAAACATCCTGATGCTTTTATTCATAGACTGATCTACATATTAGGCCACTGGGGGCTGCTTCAAAAAGCAGCGCCCCAGTGTGGCTGGAGGAGACGTCAGAGGTGCTGTCACTAACACAGAGGAAACATGAGGAAGCACTGCAGCTCAGTAAAGCAAACTGTGATTCACTGGTGTTTCCATTAGCAGCTCAGAATCTAATAAAGGAAATTGTAAAAATTGCCAGTAATTGTTTTTGTTGTCGCTGTGATGAGATTTTATTTAAAGTTAAAAAGTTTAAAAGGAGGAAAAGGAAAGGAAACTTTCTGAGTGAGGTTTGAACGGTGCATTCAGTATACAGGTGTCTACCTGTTATTACACTATTCCTTATTTTAGCCTCCATAAAGGCGCAAAATTCCAATAAACATTTAAAACAGGAGTCGATATTGCTCCTTCTTAAGGGAAACAGTTGCCTGCAACAGAGTTTGTCAGCATGGAGTCACGGGTATTTGTGAAGAATTTGGATCCCTTAATGACATGCGACTTTTTTCAGGTGTCTGCCTCCATATCTGCACTGATGTCAGTATTACTCCAGCAGCAGCAGCATGTACACACACACACACACACACACACACACACACACACAAACAGACAACACACAGTATCGAGCTCAATCATCACTCCCTGAATAAACAGCGTTGTGTTTCCATCAGCTGGTACAGTGTGTATACAAACCAAATCCATTTAAAATCCTGCAATACTTTCACAAAAATATAGACTTACAGAATATAGTATTGCATTTGCTTTATGGTCACAGAGGTTAAGTGAATGTAGGTATATATGGCTGGAAAATACATTAAGTCTTGATCAAATCTTTCGGAATATTTTTGGGGCTTTTTCTGCAGATTTACGAAGTATACAGGAAGTGGATTCAGCTATCTGGACACTGTAAGATTTTAGATAATCAAATTTAAAAGAGGTGTGTGCATAATAATTCTTTTTGTTAATGAAGATTAAAAATGATGCTCCTCTTACTCGGCACAATTTACATTTCATGATGTTTTAAAGACTGTGAATGTATTTTTCTTCTATCATGTCAGCATTACATTACTTTACTTATCCTCAGCGACTTACTGTAAGCTTTAATGTATGTGAACATCACCAAGTAAATCATAATATTTTTACTCTAAGCTCCCCAGCCCAGGCAAAGGTGAACCTGCCACTTGTCCATTATAGACATGACACGGGTAACCCCCCACCCCCCACCCCTTGGTCCCTGGGGAGAAGGTAGGGATGTAGGGTGTGGAGGACAGAGGGATGGAGGGAGGGGGGACTTTGAGAGGATTCTTTATGCAGCTCTGTGTATTGCTTTCATGTTGTCCAGCCGGTAACTAAGTTGGGTTGCCCAGGGCAATGGCTAATTCACACCCTCAGATCACAAGCATGAAATGAGAGAGCAGGGAGCGCTAAAGCCCTGAGGTTAATGATAGCTCCCTGGCACCATACACCCAACACCCCTCCATATAAATCTGGCCAAATGGTTTCATTTTAGATGATCCCCAGGATCTCTTGCACATATTTAAGTGAGGTGATGAAGCTAAACAGGACACACCTGAGATAGTGGGTCGGACTTTAGTGATAGTAAGAGTAAAACTAAAAATCATGAGGGTGTCTAGTCCAGTTATTGTTTTTGAGGCTTTGCAGCAGCTTTCTTACACACACTTACTGGTGTGAGTGGAGCATCTGCACTATTCTTTGTATTATCCTAATGCAAGCCGCATAAATGGTCACAGCAGACAGCCCACACACAAGCCATTTTGTCATGATGGAAGTCTTTTTTTCTACAGAGATCAGCAAAATAAAGAAATAAATATTTAAAAGAAGAATGCAACTGTGAAGGACTTTAAAAATCTTTTAGTCCTCAGTTGAACAAGCTTGTGGACCCCCCCCCCTCTATTCCACCACCACCACCACCCTTTTCCCCAAAACCCCTCTTTAAAGTTATTTCAAATTTCCCAGCAAGGCTTTGAGAAATCTGTTTGTTTGAGGGCAGCATTAGATGTGACCAGCGTTTTATTGTGACATAAAACCGCATTTCTTCCTTGGCAGATTAAAAATAAAATCGGTTAATAAGAAAAGCTGTCAGCAGCAGAAAATGGCTGACATAATCCGTTTATCCTCCAAGCAATAAAGATATTGGTCCTTGGGAGTCTATCTTTCCTCTTATGTTATTTCGCCCAAAACATTATCTTCTATGCATTCAGATGGATTAAGAAGTCATATGGGAGATAAAAAGAAAATGACAGATACAAAAAAATATATAATATCCCTTTCATTCCACATCACACACATTCAAAGGAGGGAACACATATGATCCTGTGTTAAGTTAATGAATAAATAAAAAAATAAAAAAACAGAGAACAGGAAGAAAAGGAAACAGGTCATGAGCAGCTTTCCTGGAGTGTGATGGGGGAGATTACAAGAAACTAGAGGGGTCAGCGGAGCGAAAGAGTAGAGTGGAATCAACCCCAACTCGTGCTAAGATGGGAGCATCTTACTCTCTGCTCAGCCAGGCTGACATGCAGATAAAGTCAAACAGAAATTAACTGAGCCAGAGTGGAAGAAAGAACACAGGATGACTAGAGAGAGTTTAACATCAGAAACAGAATTTACTGCAAGACATTGATCAAGAGTCTTACAGGCGTATCTTACCTAATGCTACGTGGCATGAAACAGAAAAAGAAATCACAGTTTTAATATTTAATTGTACCTTTTTATCCACCGCCTTTTCTTTTTTTTTTGCTTTTATATCATACAGTATTTCATAGACCGTCATAGAATTTATCAACATGTAAGACACGATACAAGGCAGGTATTCACTGTGTGACTGTTGTCTTTATCCTGCCTGAGAGAAACCAGCACATCCACTGAGGTTTTCAAGGGAGGTCGTTGACGGTAGAATATCCAGACGAGCTGCTCCCCAGGGACTCACATGACTGACAGATAAAGGCACAAGCAGAGTAAACGTGTGGTCAAAGATGTGAGGCCAGTCATGAAATGCTGATTGGGATCAGTGTGAGCCAGTGGGGCGATGCTGGGGCGAAGGGGTGGGAGGCGGAGGCAGAGGCGGGAGTTTGTGAATGATGAAGGGGGTGGAGATGTCTCAGAGTGGCAACCAACGTGTGCCGCAGTGTGAGGCTCTGAACTCAGACTCTGTTCTGTTTAATCATGTCGGTTTGGCTGGTAATGAAATTTGATTATGCCTGTAAAGGCAGCAATGTTGAGCAAGGGGAGAAGGATGTGGGGTGGGGGACATGGGGGGTGAAATATTAATATCTTCAGAGATTATGCATGAAACCCCAGTCTGTAATTTTCCCCCTCTCCTTGTCCACCACCAAATTGTTAGTAGTTCATCATTAACATGGAACTTTTGCATTTCCATTCGTCTTTCGGTGCAGGCTGCCATGTGATTAATGCGGGCCTTGATTCATTAGTTTATCATTAATGTTGTTTTAACTGATCACTACAGATCCATCATGCACTCCACAGGGCCCTGCGATGTAGATAAACACTCAGCATGCTCCGGAAGGCTATATACAGATCTATTTTGGTTGACTCTTATGGGGGGCGGGGGCACATAACTCACAATGCCACCGGCCCCAGCCCACCGCTCCCAATGAGCAGCCATTGTATGTCTATGCCTGAGAACACCCAGCTATTCCAGTGTCATCACATGCATTTGTAAAAGGGGGGGGGGGCTCCCCATCACCACCCGGCCACCCAAAAAAAGTGCCGGGATTGAAAAAGAGAGCATATAATTAAGCAATCATGATCCCGTAAAGGGAAGTTCCACCGCAGAGCTTTATAATAACAATTGTCACTGAGTAGAAGAGTGAAAGAATAGGGATCATTGGCTTAGGAAGTCTAGAGCTATTTGCTCTGACTGCTGCGCATGTCAGCGAAAAAACTACAGGGCCAAACTCCACTCTGTGAAAAAATACTGAAACAAAAGAGACTTTGCTATTTACTGCAGCTAAACATTCAAAAGCTGTGTAATCTGAATGAGTGAGCCATTAACATCATGAGAACTACTGACTTTTAGTAGTTACTGTTTTAGCAATAGTACTTCAACAGCTAAATTAGTACAGATAGCTGGCTTGCTAGTTATTTGGTTTAACTTAAGTGAATATTGACAAGCTTCCAGGCCAATGTTAAAGTTGAAATCAAAGACTTTATTTGTGTATTTAAACCTGAGTCAACACATTTTCTGGGCCACGCTGTTGTAGTGCAACAAGCTATAAACACTGGCATTTTAGCATCTTGTGAAGTTGATATGGCAACGTGATAGCAAACACAAAGCAACATTCATTTGAAGTTGCATTTATGGTCACCTGGTGAATTTAAGTCCAATATTATCCCTCCTTTTAATTCTGTTTTGGTCTCCAGCAACTCCTGAGAAAAATATCTGGCTCTTTAGCTGCTAAATGCTCCACTATGATCGCCACCTAGTCGCTAACTTTGTCCGTCTGCGGTGCTGAACCTGCAGTGTAAAATGGCTTTTATCAGAGCTTTCCAACTGAAAACAGTGGCCTGCTACAGCTTAAACCGAGGTTGATGAGAGCAACGACTCTGAACCCAAACAGCAACATTGCAGGCCATGAAATCAAAACAGTCATTCGATCCATATAAAAATATTCACTGCCGCAGCCTTAAACTCAAGAATTTAAAGGATTTTTTTTTTTTTAACAACTTTGAGTTTTATGATTAATGAAACTATATTTTAGGAATAATATTGTTGCTCTTTTTTGCAATTAATTAATTGCTCATTACTTTATTTAAGTGAAGCTGCCTTTTTCTATTTGGACAATGTCTTTAAGGAAAAGGGAGAAAAATAAACAATTACAATATTATATTATAATTTTATTCAACAAGTGAAATGCCCGTTCAAAATGTGCCTGTCAGTAGGGGCAGATTGCTTGGCATGCGTTAATCCATCTTGCAGGTTTCTTGAGAGCATCATCCAAACACCTTCACACTCGACATTGCACTTCCTTGGGTCCTGAGCAATACACCCGCCATGACATAGTTGTCTCTTGTAGTACTACTAGAGTAAACGCATCATGTCTGGAGTTGGCTGCTCCGATAATGTCTGGGTGACGGTCTAGAAAATGCCATCGCAGTTGAGTTCCACTTTTCTTGAAACTCTGGCATGTGTGTGTTGCAAATTGTCCGACTGCTGCACTGCCCTCGTAGTGCAGTTCCGCCTTTTTCTTCACATTGAGTAACATGTAGAAAAAGCAATGTTAGAAGCTGTCGCGAGAACCGCGCATCCAGAAGACTTAACAGTGGACACTGCATTTCCTTGGGTCCTCAGTAATACACCCGCAAAGTCTGAAGTCGATCGGATGAGCGTTTGTCAAGAGAATCAAAATAAAGACAGGGATTCCTCCAAGGATATGCTAGATGATAAGACTTATACTTTTTAAACTTAATGTCTTATTATGTGAGTTTTAGTTGCACTTTGATGCATAAAACACGTGAAATGCTGCTAAGTACACTGGTTCTCTTTGAAACAGTTGCCATTTGCATTGTCACTACAACAAGTACAACAAGGCCAGCTAACATGTCTGATTATGGAGAGTGTCCCCAACGGTGTTAAATATGCCATTTTTAGAGGGGGGTAATTTTGACTCTATATTGACCAGCTGTAATTGTTGCCACTATCAACACGAATGTGTAACTATACATGTTTAAAAAACAGCATACAGCCAGGAAGCGTCAGTTGAACCAATGACACACTGATAATTGCAACGGAATTAAATAATAAAAATAAATAAAGTACAGTAGGTTTGACAAAAGCTTCACTCCAGCTGTATTTGAAGTCATGAGCAGTTCAGTTACAATAACAAATATTTCCATGATTGCACTAAATGTTGGACTTGAAATTATGGCAAAAGGGATTGTCTTTCATAAAAGGTGCAAGCCATTCAATGAAGTGAGATTTAGCCATTCACAGAAACATCAGTCATATTCAGCTTATACAAGGAATGAAGTTGACAGTCACTGTGAAGGAGAAAACATGAACATTTAAAATGCAGTAGTTGTGTTAAAAAGCAAATAATTTGTAGGTAAAGTTTATGAAGTGGATGAAATTAAAGTCCATAGGTATTTCCTTCCAAAGAAAAAATTGAGGGAGCGATATGAGAGAACATAAGGGCTTACATTACCTCACACCTCACCTTAAAAGTCAAGATAAATGCAGAGAACGAGGAAGATCTACTATAATTGGCCATAACAGACAGACCTTGGGTATTTTGTCTCTAAAAGCCAGCCAAATGAATGCATGGCTTTGAATTAGAAGGGTTCATCTGCTTTATATCTGCTTTCACTGCCCATATCTTTCATCTGTGAAAAGGTTTTAATTGATTTTAGAAGCCAAATTTTCTGAGGAATGTCTATACAGAGTAAACAGAATGCCGCGCCCTGACCTTATTTATAGTTGACCCCTGAAAGGACGCAGTCTCTGAGGAAGGCATGTTGACAAGTTCATGGGGAAAAACACTGAGACCACTTAGAGGTTACATGTGGATGTGAAGGTGAACAACAGGTGATATTCCATGGTACTACAATAGCCTTCTCTTTTTCTAATGAAATGTTGGAGGGAGAATATAGCTGTGTCTCGGTGGAGGGGAAGTGGCTAGTCAGGTGAGAACGTTCCACATGAAAACACAAGCAGCAGGAAGAGCTTAATGGGAAATTAAAATATTGCCAATCGTTGCACAGTCGTGACAATGTCACAGCAGCGCAGTATTAACTGAGAACTACTGATAACCAGGTCTAAGTCCAGCACAAATCCATCCGCGTTCATTTACCATGGCCAGCAACCCGTATCAGCCCAGGCCGGAACAGACACGGACTTAGAGCATCAGAAACTTAATAAGCACTTGCTCCCACTTAACACTAAGTGCTACTAGATATGCGTTTAATATCTGCTAGTCCAGGTAGTCAGGAGTTTAAGCTATAAAAATGTCATTTTATGTCTGTAATCCTGTCTATTAGTCTGAGGTTTTAGGGGTCTAGTTGTTAAGGGAACACTGTCACATAAAGCGAGCAGCAAAAAAACGTTACTGTACAGATGCTCAGAATGCCGGGAGAGGCAGTATCACAGTTTGCAATTAAAATAATTTTCAGTCGGTGGTTGTAACTACAAGTGTCCAGAGACAGTGGTAGAGGTGTTTGTTTACACATGATGTCTCACAGAGATGAAAAATTAAAGTTGGAACTAATCAGCCAAAGTAAAGTATTATTGTATTATATATTGAATTACGTGTTTTTGAAGGGAAGAGATAGGCAATGAAAAGAAACTCAAGTAGCAATTACTGTACTATGTGTTTTAGGGACTGTACAAAAATCGGGAGAAAGTTGGGGGTTTTTTTCTGCTGAGAGGAGGATAGTCCAGATTTTGATTTTTATTTCATTCTTCCATTGTGCGACTGCCTGTTAAAAAAATGAAACTGTTACATCCAAAATGGCATCTAAAGGAGGGTTTGCCAACAATCCTGTATCCATATCAAGGGTTTGTTTTCCTCATAAAAAATAAACTAGTAGCTAACAGGACTTGATATTTAATGGTGAGCTGTTTGCATTCCTGCCTAGAGGAACTAAAGCCGAAAGTCTCCAACACACCTAGCCATGCAACACAAGCATCATGTGATTGGTTTACTTATGATGGACAGTCGAACATCTGATTTCATACATATCAGGCTAACATCATCTCATCCATTGTAATTCATCTTGATTTTATTATTTGGAATTCAAGGTTGTTGTTTTTTTTTTTTTTTCAAAGCGTGATCATGATAGCTACTTAACCCTGACCACGTTTTTATAATTGTAAACATAACGATGAAGGTCCCCGACCCTTTAAAAAGTAGTAATCTTAAATTCTTATGTTCTTCTAAACATCTTTTGGTGCCTAGACCTAACCAACCTTAACCACAGCACTGTCACATCACGAAATTGATTTTAACTGATTTGGAAGCCACAAACAAATGATGCTGTCCTGTGGACAGGTACAGAGGACTCAGCGTTTTGTTGTGTTTGTCATAATTTTTGCAATTGCTAATTCCCCTTCTAATGTGTAATTTGGTGGCTATGCGTGGTTTATATAGTAGAATATCATCTTAAATTCTTTATATTCTTTTAGTTATTAATGGCACAACCAGCTGCAGCAACAATAACTGTAACTGTAATATTATCTTGCAATAGGGTCAAAAGAAAATACTAATAGTGATGGGTAGGGTCTTGCTTTTTAAAAACATAGGGTTCAGCCCCACTTCAAAATCCAATCTTTTTTACACAGTTCCTTCGTTTCTTAAGATATGAATTTAATTTGAAGCTTAACACGTGTTGTTCAAACATACAATTTGAATATTAAAATCTTTGCATCTGTGGGCTAAAAAAACGACGCTTGCATTGTTTCAAACAAAATTCCCTTTCTTTCAGCCTAGACATACACAAACAGTGATGCTTCCTTGCTGCCTCTCTCCCCTTCTCCAGCACGCCTCTAATGCGTCCTAATCCTGGCTGAAGACAGACGCGGGCTGTGTGTGTAAGAAATATCTCTTTGCTTTTTCTGCCTCAGTTCATTATTTTTCTTTCTTGTCACTTAGTGTGATAGGTTGGACAGAGGCGCACAGATGAGCACTGAAGACACAGTCACAAGGCCTTAATCTAGTCTTTAATGCGTGACTTCAGAGATGTCATTTATCTTGTGACTGCAGCAGGCGTCCACAAAACTTTATCTCTAATAATATATTGATGGATTAAAGGGGTCAGGCAGGAGACCAGGCAAGAAAAATTGCTTATTGACATCAAAATACAGTGCCCCAAAACCTGATAAACATAGGGACAGGAGAGTGGAAGTCAGAGAGAGAAGGAAAAGAGAGAGATGAGGGAGGGGGAATTGAGTTGGGGTATTGTGAATGTTTGCACCCGGTAATTTCCTTCCTTCACAAGAGCCTCTGGTGGTCTGAGCCCTCGGCTTGATAAAAACCCCAGCCTCTCCTGCTCTCGAGCTAGGTACTGTGCGGTTGCCGAAAGGAAAAAGCCGGTGACTGCTAGGTCATTTCCACGTTTATCTTGACATAAACTCCCCCACCACCTCCGCTACCACCTCAACCCCCCCACCTACGTACACACACGCACACACACACACACACACACACACACACACACACACACACACACAACACTGCACCTTATTAATCACACTTAAGTGCCGTGTGAGACTGGAGCACTCGTGCGAAGGCTACAGAAAGCAGAAACCCGAATGTGTGGCATTATCAGGAAAAGCAATGCTGTACAAACTTGCGAGACCACCGGTAGTCTCCTCCATTTTGCCATTTCCTCACAGCTTAGAGAGGAGTCTATGGTGTTTTTATCTGAACAAATAGAAGACTCTTTAGTCAGCTTGATTTTAGGATGGACTTTGAACACCTTCAAAGGACAATTTGTAGATGGAACATAAACTTATTTTTCCAGATATACAGATGACAGATTAATTGCTCTGTACCGGGAAAAAAAGGGACTGGCTAAACATAAAGCAGAGCATTTATTCACTCCCAAATTTCTGTGCAACCTGATTTTTCTTTAAAATGTTTTGAAGCTGACTGCCAAAGAAACTTTGCTCGGAGTTACAATAGCTGTCAGACTTTTTTGTAACTGTCTTTTTATTCGTTTATTATATCTGTCCATAAGCCAGTCACAAAGAGGTTTGAGATATGCGTTCACCGTTTGCAAATCAAATTACATACAGTCATGTAAAATACGCAGCCATGAGAGACTTACACTGACAGTTCACATCAAGTGACACCAGCTCCATTTAACTCACAAAATCATGGTCTTCCTCTGCGGTCTTCCTCTTCCTCTGTATGTATGACAAACACACTGGCTTGGTACTGTGACTGAGAATAGCACTCCGTCAAATTGTACTCTTATAATACAGTAAACTGTGTAGGTTCATAGGTGAATCCCTGGCAGTGACCATGCTAAGTGGACTTTCATTTCCAATTTCAAGAATGCCACTCCTGGAAAAGTCTTTAATTACTGAGATCCCGCTCCTCGTGATGGATTGTGATAAACCGGTAGGCTTACTTAAGAAATCTACCAAGTGAAAGCATATTTTTTCTACCCCGCTTCATCTTTTGCAGTCCTTGCGTGAAAACCATGTTTGGAGGCAGTGGCAAGTCGCTCCAATCCCAAATAGAGTCAATTCTAACCCTTCACACACTCTTCCAGTCCAGGAAAATTAATACACTTTACTATTACAAGATAAAGCTATAGGGACATATTACACCAGGCATATCTGCTAGCCTGTAATACTACAGAGTCAGCATTCAATAAAAGACATTTGCAACCAGGCATTTCTCACAACAACACTTGCGAAAGATTTAAAAGCTTCTAAATTAGGTGCAGCTCACGCACGAAAGGTGCCTGGTAAGCAGGGCGATACTTACTTAAAATGACAGAGTTGTTTATGAAGGGGGTGCCTCCCTCGCTTCAAGGTGGCATGCAAGAGGAACAGTTTATGATCCACACACTGGGTTATTTAGCCTCAAACAGTGTGCATAATGTTGGGTGACAATCAGCACACATAACTCACGTCGGGCTTTAAATGATCTCCTACTTCATAACATCACCCCTTGAATACTGATTGCCCTCTTATCGTGCCATTTATCAGATGCAACTTCTGCGTTGCTGTTCCTGAGTTCAGACAGACAGCTTTCTAATTTGCAGCATCAGTATCAGAAAGTTGCAAAAACTGTTGCGGTGCAGGTGTTCAACAATCCTTTGAGAGAAGAACAGAAATGTATTTGCAATAACCTTCTTTCACACTGTTGCAGCAGTTTTTTACAGCCAGGACAACTGCCCTTGGAGCCATTAAAAATTTAATCCAGCCAGCATGTGCACATATAACATATCACCCATTATAGCAGTAAGTGTCTGAGCCAGACAGGAAAGCCGGCCAAAAGTGAAAAGAAAACATAGAGGATGAGGTCGTTTTTCATCCTGTAACAAATCCTAAAGCATCTCTGGCTTTATCACTGAGATACTTTTAAGAGAATGCCAGCGTTTGAGATACCAACAGAAATTACTTTGCTTAATTTGTCTAATGAGCTAACAGATCATCAGTCACTCTTGTATTTACTGAGAGGAGGCAGTAAAGTGTGATATCAGTTTGGATTGCACTTTGTGTGTCACCTGAAGGACAGGCAATGCTCATCTGTTAATCCCCCTCTGGACAAAAAGCCAGGGGGGTTGTAAAGCAGGTTTACAAGCATGTTTGTTGCAAACTAAAATCTCCCGTATTAAACCTGGTAAATCTGTCTTTTGCTGCGACAATGGCAATAAAACAGTAGAGTTTACCAGAGAGCCTCAAGGTTGCACAACATCCTAACACCAAATATGCGCTGTATTCAAAAATAACAATGATAATAGTCGAAGAGCTGCTTTTCCCAAAGTGACAAAGTCATTGTAAGATGATTACATTTTGCCTAGAATTCACACCGCTCGCACCGCTCTGCATCTTTATCACAATCATTACTCACTGCTGGATGTGCATCACTCCCAAAACCACACTATGAACTGCCCAAACATGAGCGAGATGATCGAGACATTATACCTTAGTGCACTGTATTGAAATGACCTACTGCATCAAAAAAAAGAACCACATAATACATCTCAAATTCCACCGGGGAGTAATAAAAACCCCAATTTCCATGATGAATAAAACGTTTCTCCTTTTGTTGTTGGTCCCAAACAGAGCAAAGCATGGCCAAAAGGGTTGCCACAGTGTAATCTACCTTTGGGCGTTGGTACATTAATTCCATTTTCATATTCGGTGCCCCCCCCACGTGCTCAGCAGCAGGCACCAAGGAGGAGGCCCCTGCTACTCCGAGGCCTGGGAATACCCCAGAGCCTGCACGCCGGCACTACATAATTCTGGCCTGCCTCATTATTTAGCATGTCACCGCTATTTTACATGTTAAAGCCCCTGCATTGCCATCTAATTTGTTATAAGAATACAAAATGGGCAAGGCTGGAATGGGGTCACTTGCTTTCACGCGGCACGGGAAATAAATTCATACAAAGTCAGTCAAGTCAAGGTGAAAACCTATGTCAGCAAGATGCAGTTTGTCATTCTTTGGAACAAGAGTATTTGAAAGCAGTGAGACTGTTCCTCCAGCCCGTCGACTCAGTTCACTGTGAGTATTTAGCTACTTTAATCTTCACTTTCATGCAGGGGAAACTCAGGTTCCTCGCTGAAAGAAAAAAAAGAAAGAAAACACAAAGCAGAGTCCTGCCAAGAGTTGAATTGGCTTTGATGAGATTCAGCTGTAATTATTTCTCAGCAATAACAATAACGACAACAACAACAGAAGACTTAATCCGCCAGTGAGAGGACCCGATTCTGCTTCCTGGTGACAGTGATTAGGCCTAATCTAGGGTTTTGGTGTGTTCATTGGAGAAATGCGATTTTTAATGGCAGCATGTTTTGTTTTGTGAGAGTTTTATTTGTACTCAGTATATACAGTTCTAGAACACTGAAGTGAAGTGCAATCCACTTTGCAATCCACTCTTTTGCGGTATTGATATTCAGCTAAAGGGGCAATAGGGCTGCAACTAAAGATTATTTTCATTATCAGTCCATCTGCAGCTTATATTCTCAGTTAAGGAATAAATTGTTTTGTCTACACAATGTCAGAGAATATAATGAAAAATGTTCAGTATAAAATGCCAAGGTCAACAACTGTCTTGTTTTGCCTGCAAAACCCCAAATATCTACCTTACCTATCAGTAATGTCAAAGACAAGCATCAATTCACACATTTAAAGAGCTGGCAAATGCAAAAGTCTAGCATTTTTGCTCAAAATGATTGAAATTATTGTATAATTATTGTGTAATTATTGTGTAATTATGATTACAAGAGCCAATTTAAAATCTCTTGTCTCTGTGTAAATTTACTCCCTGTATTTGCCATTTCATTTTTATTTTTTTTTTACCTTAGGTAATATCAGTCGTCATTTCGGCTACAACTAGCGTTTGTTATCATTATGGATTTGTCATTACCAGAGCTCATGGTGAGCTCTTAAAATGTCTCGTTTGGTCCAAAAAACAGCCCAAAACCCCAAGATTATCAGTTTGACTATCACAGAAGACTAAGAAAACCAGATATTTTTTCAAAATTTTGAAAAATTACTCAAATGATTAATCAATCATCAAAATAGTTGTCCGTTACTTTTCTCATGATCAACTAACCGATTATTCAACCAATTATTTATTTTCATAATAAATTTTGTTTCCAATAATTTTGTCGGTTAATCAGTTAGTCTACAAAATGTCAGTAAATAGCAAAAAAAGAAGTGCCAGGGAGCCAATGGCAATGTCTTTTTTACGCGTTTACTAACGCGTAAAAAAGACATTTTACATTTCAGAAGCTGGAATTTTTTGCCTTTTTTGCTTACACCGATCAGCCACAACATTAAAACCAGTTACCAGTTTAAATCTTGTGGCTGAATGGTGTATATATATATTACTTATACATTATTGACTATTGACTAATCAATTAGTTGACTAATCATTTCCACTCTAAGACTAAGTGTACTTCTCTGGCTTGTCCTTGTCTTAGATAAGAGCTGAAACAACAGAAAATAATCGGCTTTACTTCTATTCTGATTAATCAATTAATCGTTTCAGTCATTTTTCAAACAAAAATGTCAGTCCCAGATTCCAATGTGAATACCTGCCGCCCTTCTCTATTCTATGGGATAGCAAACCGTTTTGGACTGTTGGTCAGAAGACTTCTGAAGATGTCACCTTGAGCTTTAAGAAATTGTGAAACTTTTTGTGAACTTTTATTGATAAAAAATTAATTGATTAATCAAGCAACTAATTCAGAAATCATTCCTCATCAATTATTCCTCTTACTTGGGAGAAAACAGGCACACCAGACACACAAACAATAGAATCCCAAAATAACTCGACTAGAAAAATCAGTTGTTTTGATTCAGAGGTGGACTGAACATTTTTATCTTAAAAACTACTTTACAAGAGAGGTAAACCACCCACACAGTTAGTGTAGTGATAATTTTCTTTCACTATGCCACAGTACCAGCCCTCAATTCCCCCAAAACCAACTGAGAAGCAAAGAGGATGGAGTGGAAGTGGGAGAAGGGGAGAAGGAGAAAGGCCAGATGTCAGGGCGCTCCAGGAAGAGGATTGCTAAGCGGTGTGAACATTTTTCAAAAATGATGTTTTGTGCCTCAAACATCTTGCTTACAGCAGCAGGGTCTGATCCAAGCATTATGTGCGAATACATCAGTAGCCCTGGCCCCCCCTATCCAAAGGCATACAAGCAAGCACACACACACACACACACACACGCACACACACACACACACACACACACACACACACACACACACACACACAGACACGTGCATAAACACACACACATACACACACATTTCCTAGTAACTGAAGCTCACACCCCTCCTCCCATCCCCCCGCCTCCCTTCTTCTTCTTCTTCTACAGAAGTAAATTATCAAAACTGTGTTTGAAAGTGAATGAAGGGTGACTCGCTCTCTCTCTCCCTTTCTCTCGCTCTCTCTCCCCTTCCCGCTTTGACATCTCAGTTTTTTTTTTCTTACTTGCCACCGTTTCTGGGCTAGGTGATAACTGCCGGTAATAGGATTAACATTGATTTCTTTTTGCAAGAACAGAGATGTGCCAGTTCCAGCTATTTATTGAACTGCCAGCTTTGAACTATGAAAACTGACTGCAGGAAAAGACCTAATGCAGCATTTTAAAGAAAAGAAAAGCCTCTGTGCAATTCTTTCTCTCTCTCTTTTTTTTTTGTTATTTCTTCCTCCTCTGTCTTCTTCTTCTTTTTGTTGTTGCAGGATAAAAGAGAAAATCGGGTGCCTCTGTTCTAAGCTCTGGTAATGACTTTATTTATATACTTTGTTGCTTTTTTTTTAAAAACCACACCAGTCAATACAGTTATGATTTGATCTGTAATTTGTAAGTGTGTTTGACTTCTTTTTCACCTTGAAATCAAGATCCATACACACATTTTCGTTGTCGAGGTAGTGTACCGTTCACCCTAAGTATTTTTGATAACTCTACTCTGACATATTAAAGACACAAGTGTGAAGATTTAAGTAAATGAATGCCCTGATTGCCTTGTGGTTGTCAACAGCAGGCCAAATGTTTAAAATAAGATGATCATGGCTACATAATTAACCAGGTTTCATTAATATTTCAGTTTAATAACAACAACAAGTCTTTACTTAAATGCAGGACACTGTTCCTTCAAATAATTCATATGTACTGAATTAATTTTTAAAAATATGACTATGTTTTAATGACTTTTATTGAGATAAATCATTCATCTTGTGATTCTTTACTACTAGTGGCTCTCTTAATTAGGTCTGAATGGGTTCATTGATTGTCTATTGATGGTACTACTTAAGCAGCTAACAGCTAAAGCCACACACGCAGTGACTGTTCTCTAGTTAGTGACACAAGCAACTCCTGTGTAATTATACTGTTGTTAATGTTGTTCAACCTGTCAGTCATTTTGTTAAAACATACTGTAATTGTGTAGCTCAAGAGTAAACACATGCACAAATGACTATATAATTTCACAATTCGGAGATGGTGTGTGGCCCTACCTGAGAGCAGGTGTTCAGGCTACTTATCAAAACATTAAGTTAATGTATTCGTCAATTTTAAATGCCAGAGAGACCAAATTATCCAGGCCACGGTTGCATAAAACTACAATTGCAGCTAACAATTGATTTTTTTGATTAACTGATTCATTGTTGTGTCCATAAAAGAAAATAGTGGGGAAAAAGGAGTCCAAACTATCATATTAAAATTGTTTGTTTTATCCAACCAACAGCCCAGAATCCAAAGATAGTCCATTTATAGTGATATGAAACAGAGCCTCATATTTGAGACACCGCAACCACAGATTTTTTGCATTTTTGCTTGAAAAATTAGCCAAAATGAAGTTTAATCGATTCTCAAAATCGTTGACAATTAATTATGTCACTCCACGATTAAAAATAGTTGCAGATTAATTCTGTCACTCAAGTGATCAATTAATCAGCTTATTATTTCCATTCTGCATAAAACAGGAAGGTTATGAAAAAATCAAAATCAGTCTAAATACAGAATAGCATTTTAAAAAATTCAATTGTTTTAACAAATTGTAGGCAAACTTAATGCAAAATGCCTCATTGATGGTACCTGTTCATTCCACCGCTCAAATTAGAAATATGTAAGGCTCAGATAACTGATGTTGCTCTACTACCACAACAAAACACCAGCCTCAGTTAATCATAAGGGTAAATTCAGAATAATATGGCACCATAATAAAACAATAAAAATAATTATAATTTGAAAACACTTTCTATTAAAATTGTCTTATTTGCCTCTGTGGACATGAGGAGAGCAAATGCTGATGCAGGGTACAAGAAAGAGATTGAGTGAGGTGTTTATAGTGTTGTGTTGTGTTGTGATACGCTGTGTTGTGCATGACAGCATCACCCCACACACATCTCTTACTATCAGCTCAGCTGAAACAAGAAACAACTACCACTGTCACTACAAATGCACCCCCCATTCAAACCAGACGCCTGTCAGCCAGCTAATGTCCCCTGACAAAACACGCTGTGAATTAGAATAGCCACAAAAAGTGTGTGTGTGAGAGAGAGCGAGGTGGTGGGAGGGAAGGGGAATAGAGAGAGTGAGGGAAAGAACTCATCTGTGTCACAGCCTATCCCCTCGGGCAATCAAGGAAGAAAAAAAAAACACAGTCATTAGCAACTGGTGGTGCTTGCTCCAGCAAATCGCCGTTTGAGTGAAGATTTATGCAGACTCCTGACTGGAAATGATTTATTTATTTTAGCAGAGGCTGTGAGATCATTAACCTCCGCTGTGTCTCTGGGGAAAGACATCTGCGGCCCCCCACACTGCTCAGACAAAAGGCCCCACGCGTCCCCTGGCTTCACGGCTCAGGAGGAGGAGGAGGAGTAGGAGGCCCGGATGACGGGCTTGTCTACGGAGCCAGAGGAAAACAAGGCCTCCGGTGTAAAAACTGGATCTTTTAGCAACGATCAGGCTCACGTGCTGACATTTCTTTGACAAATGAGGACACTCTCAGCTTGGTGATTATCTAATATTGCAGGTACATGTAACTGCAATAAAGGGTTGTTTTGTACTTCTTACACAGGGAAAGCAATTTTAAGCAACACACGGGCCATGTACAAACTTACAAGAACCACACATGCACTCAAATGATTAAAGATGAACTGAAATTAAAATTAATTGCTAAAAAGTCTGTATATATATATTGTCTTTTTTAGACTGATGATGTTGTAATTTGATGGGTGCGATTTGTGTGTGGTCAGGCACTGAAAATAGATGGTAAAATCACTTCAGTTCTGACGGCCACACAGGCAGCAAACCATCTGGGGGGGGGGGCGTTAGCTGTTGCCAAGTACCATCTGTGATTTCTGCGTCCATTTCAGCACGACT
Organism: Xiphias gladius; assembly: GCF_016859285.1. Classification (NCBI taxonomy): domain Eukaryota; kingdom Metazoa; phylum Chordata; class Actinopteri; order Istiophoriformes; family Xiphiidae; genus Xiphias; species Xiphias gladius. The sequence goes on along the minus strand of NC_053405.1, from coordinate 25,801,797 downwards.
TCGTACGTTAGTTACTCCATGTCATGATTTTAATCACGGTGTGATGACGTGATGAAGTTGCAGGACTACCTGCTGCTGTGAGTGTTGTCAGGCTCATCGCCATCACCTCAGGCAGACCCTTGAGGAGAGACAGTAAACGCTAGCTCGCCCCCTTCCTTTCTAACAGGTGGGACAAACACTGAATGTGCAGGAACTGCTGATGACTCAGCACATGTTGATATTACGTGAATGAAAAGTAACACCTGGCAGGAATCAGTGCTAAGTGTAAGCTAGGCTGACCACTATGACCACCGTCAAGGTAAATGCCCATCCAGAAGCTCGAGACACTTGGCAAACGTGTCCAAAAAAAGTCTCAACCTCTTTTGAAAAATGGAAAAATATGCACAGGAGCTGCAGTGCCAGCAACACAAAAAGGTTCATTCCAACTTTTAGAAACAACCATGTACATACCTCAAGGAAACACACATACACTCAAATGTTTAAACGTCTCTCTAATTCATATCATGCACAACCATCTCTTATGAAATGACCAAAATGAGATGAAATCTCAGTTACATCAAGACAGCATTAACGATCAAGTTAGATGATCCAATGCATATTTTTGCATGCTTTAATTTGACACAAGTTAAAGAACATGGCCTCTTGATATTCAAAGTATTGCAGATGAGTTGGTCTCCGGGTTCCATCACAGTCCCAGTGCTTCATGTACATCAATACACTGTTAATGATATGTACCACTATATTCATGTCCATCTAATTAGAAAAGTTGAGGAGGCCCAAACGGATTCCTAGAGGCAGGAAAAATTAGAAGGGTGAAGCAAATGACAGTATAAATCTGAAATTAATCAGGACTTGAACTGAAAGTGGGGCAATGTGTGGCCTCACCCGTGCCTTTTTAAGTATGTGTAATTGAACACTTATGGCAATCTCAAAGCTGCGGCAAAGAGCATCTGCATTAACCCGCCACACCTGGAGTGGAGGAGGCCAGATTAATTAAATAATTTCCCCCATTCTGCTCCCCAAGTGCTGTGATCCTTTAATTTTCATTTGATTTCATGAGTTTAAATGATCAGAATCATGGTTTCCTTGGAAGACGGTATGGAAATGGATATGGAAGACAAGCGGGAGGAAGGTGTAGGTTTGTCGGTTCAGTGGAAGTGATGACTGTGCTCCAACCTTATCAAGCAAACACTTGAGAGCGCAACAAATCAAGATTTTTATTGGGGGTAATAAACTCGAGCATCAATTTGGAGATGAGGAGTACAAATTTATGAGAAATGTTAACGGTGTCATAATTTCCTCCTCAGATGGTAGGATTTTTTTGGATTTAAGGTTATAATGCCACCTAAATATGTACTTTAAACAAATATTTAATCCTCTTGACCAAAAACATGTCAGATTCCAAAACATTTCTGAACACCTTTATGAACAAAATCCATTTGTCTCTGAAAAAAGACAAAAGAAATTGATGTCATTGCAGAAAACCTGCCTTTTCACTTCGAGAATTGTATTAAAACCCCAACACATCATAAAGTCTCAAAACAAAAGACATTAACTTATTTTTTGAGGCTAATGTTTCTGGTTTTATAAACAGCTGTACGAAGCAAAAATTAACGAAAACAATGAATTATCAACAAAAATGGAGGCATGTTTCAAATTCAAATAACAGCACAGTTTTCTAATTTAATAAATGAAGTTTGGAAATATGCAGAATAAGTTAGAAAAGGGGGAGAATAATTTGGCATGGTGGGAAACAATATGGTATGGTGAGGGCAGAGAGGGATCAGGGATAAACAAACAAACCTTGACAAGGGCAGCGGCGGAGAATCAGCCTAGGGAGCAGCGAGGTCTGCGGTCGGGTGCAGACAGCCCTGTTTGAGAGGGGGGCTTGCCAAGTACCGACCCTGAACTGCGGCACTCTGGTGCTGCCTGGCTGCACTAAGCAGTGGCTGCCAGCACATGCTGATTTATCAGGGGGGCAACGCCAGCCGCCACCTCGCTCTCCCTCGTGCCCTCCCTTTATAAAGAGCCTCCCTGACGGCTCTGATAGTGCAATCAGGGCTACGGCAGAGCCAAGGCAATTTCTCCTTCACTCTTTGATAACCCTGTGCCTTATTGAAAGCCAATAGCAATGGCAGCAACAACAACTCAATTGGAAAGAGTTGCTGCATTTTGAAGGGGGAAAAGGTTATGCCTTGACAAAATGAGGGGGAGTAAGGGGATGTCTGTCTCACTTTATGTGAAAGACTCATTGTTCTCCAACAGGTGGCGTGATTCCTAAGTGACCACTGTCCCTCAGCTAGCTTGTCATTGGGACTGTCAGATGTTTTTTTCTTCCATCAGTGGAATTCTGACAGAATGGCTGGAGTTCAAGTCTGACTTTTTGTCACTGCTGAGCAATAAAAAAACAGAGACCCTACAGCCATGCTAGTGGCTCTGTGAGCTGTATGTAGGCACAGTGGCTCTGTGAGCTAAATGGCAATGTCAGGATTCTTCACAATAACAAAAATTGGCATGTTGGTATGCTAATGTCTACAGTGTTCACCGTCTTAGTTTAGTGTGTTAGGATGCTCATTAGTTCCAATTGGCACTAATGTCATTAGATTTGATATTTGGTAATACATCAAAGTACTGGACAAATTAAAACTGTGATGAGGGCGCTTGACAAAAAAGGGGGTCAAGGAAGTTAGTACAATTCATTCTGTGAGGAACATGAACATCTGTACTAAATTTCCTGGCAGTAGTGTCTGAGATATTTCAAAGTTAATGAAGAGCAAAACTTTGTGTTACAACACCCAAGATAGAAGCTTTTAGCAAAAGATGGCCTGTGTTACCTTGTATTTTTTGTTATTATTATTTGTTCAGTTCCTCCCAAATGTACAATGGTTAAGGGAGACTTAGGCAATGGCTATTCACAAGCTTCTGATAAAATATTTGGTCCCTGAGATGAAGCAAATCTCTATAAAAGAAGCACAAAGGTAGGATCCAGGGAATGTCAAATGGAGACATTTCTGGAAAGGTATTTCTATAACTATTAACACTTAATGAAAATAAAAAGTGACATAAAAATAAAAATAACAATTCTCTATCCACAAATTGTGGAGTAGGTCGAGGTTTTTGCACTCATGTCAGCACTGAATATCCCTTGCTTGTCAGATTTTAACTGTGCCAAAGCGTGCGATGCCAAAAAATAGTAATTGATTTTTGCCTCACATGGTTCTCTGCTTCTTCAATATTACTAACATATCAAATTTCACTTTTATATCGTTCAGTAGTCGTGTAAATTCATCTGCTGTCAGCTGAATCAAAAAGAAAAACCATGTGATTTGAGTATCTCTGTATAAGACATTTGCCGTTTATTTATTCTTGACATTTTTCACTTTCAGGTATGTTTGTCAATGTGGGGCATTCAGTGATGCAGCAGGCTGACTTGCATGTAACACACTGGGTACATTATGTGTTCTAGCAGCCATACTTTCATTGAATGTGATGTAAAAGTAAAAGAGGGCTGAAAAACTGCCAGAATTTGGTGAGGTTGGACATTCAGGGTAGGAAGAGGTCTCAGAACTATAGGAATCGTTGTATAGGATTGTATGGGAATCGTTTTAAAAGATGAAGAGACAGAGGACAAAATGTTGCACGTCATCAAGAGGATGCAGACGAGGAGGTGTCATAGAGCTAAGTTTCAAATGATTATAAAATTACATCATTTTAAGGTGTTTTAGAGGGTGCAAAGGATGAAAGCAGCAACAGGTTACAAAAGCCAGACAAGGTGTCAGAGTGAAGAGCGTTTTTGTGTCGTCGAGGCATTACTGTGAGCACACCCACAGAGTAACAATTTAGCGTGGCCTGATATGTGATATATTTTTTGTTGGCATTTCCTGATAGCCATTACTGTTCAAAGACATTACTGTGAGCACACCCACAAAGTAACAATTTAGCGTGGCCTGATATGTGATAATTTTTTGTTGGCATTTCCTGATAGCCATTACTGTTCAAATGTTCAACTGCAAATGAAGTAGTAATCTTTTGTCCAACCTGAACTTCAGGAAAAGCCAGCAGTCATGGTGTCAACAACTAAAGTTTTGTAAATGCACCACTGAAATAATTAAGGCAATGACATCATTGTTTTGTCTTTTACTGTGCCTATTGTTTTGGATGACAATAAGATTTTTAATGCCCAACCAGCAATTATGTGCATACAGAGCCAAACTGCTGTTCAAAATGTTTTCTCAAAATTCTCTCAAGTGAGCTTTTGCAGTTGTGCGAAGGTTGACGCAGTGTGACAATTATTTTGTAAGATGATTGTCGCTTTGGGAAACCAACTGGTCTACGTTACCAAAAATAACATTGGCAGCAATGGTAAAGGTTAAAGTTAGGGAAATACTGTGGTTATGGCAAATACACTGGAGGTGTTTCAATACATGTATGAACAAATCTTTAACGACAATTCTTCAAAGTGAACTGACTATTCTGAATCACCGCTGTCACTGATCATATACAGTAAGTACAGTAGCTACAGGAGACAGCAGTGGAGCTCACGTCCCTGGTCACCAAGAGCTCAGCTGTGATCCGCATTATACCACTTCTCGTTAAAAGTATATTAAAAAAACTGCGAGAGCCACACAAACGTTTAGGCTAGTTTTGCACTGAACTGAAATGACAGCTGGGACTTGCAACAGACTGAATGTACTGCTGAACTGAAGATAGTCTAAATCAGCGCTGAACGCAGTGGGCCCACGCCTGTGTGGACTGTGGTGAATTCATCTACTGTTATAAACTGAATACTGTATACTGAAGTGCCTTTGAATAGTGTTGCATTCACCTACTGTTTCATGTATAACTGTGAACAGTTTCGCGTTCACTTACTGAGTTTCATACTGAAGTGCATTTAAGCAGTGATGGGTTGGGTTAGGACATAAATTGAGAGGTACAGAATTATCCAGTATCGACGTAATTCAAAGGGATACTGAGTTGGTACACCTGTCACACATGAGCCATTGAGCCCCAGATGTTCCAACCAAGTTTGCCAAAAACAACAAAAAAACAAAATAACTGTATTTTAATGCATTACAGCAAACGACTTTTTGACCAAAAGGTAAATCACACCTACTGAAAATGTTTGTATCTTTGTTTTAGAGGTCAGTCAGTCAGTTAGTTATGTATTGTTTTGTTGTATTTGGTTTTACCCTCACACTGATGGAAGCCTGACACCATACATACACCTCTGCATAAACCACTTATTGTTTTTTATTCTCCATTTTTGAACCTGACAATACAAGGCACGCTTTTACAAAATGGTGCCTTGGTCTATTTGGAGTTCCCTCAGTTCTGTTGTTTTTTTTTCCTGACATTTCCTAAAGATGCTATATATGAAGTGCTCTTTGTGCCCATAATCTAACAATCAAAACGTCCTTTTCCCTCCTGGTATAACAGTCATAACTCCGTACTCAGATTCCTCCAAGTCAATATTGCCTCTCTTTTGCTCCAAGTGAATCTTCACATCTTCCCCTTTATGGTGCATCAGGGTCTGATATGTGAGCCAGTGACAGAGGCCTTTGTATGTTTCAAACACTCCTGCTGAGTGGAAAATATTTTCCAAAGAACAACTGGCATTCCATAAACCGAATTCCTGAAAAGCGGAATTCATTCATTCATTTAAAAGGCAGATGTCTGTTACTTTAAACCACCGTTAACAATGGTGAGAAGGGCATTAAAATCTGACACAAAGATTTCTTCCATTCTGAGCCTTACTAGCTAACATCTACTGACTCACTCTGCTGTCCACCTTACTACATAAAACATATCATCTCGTGGCAGAGATACGGCTTAAACTTCATTGTGTGTTTTCTCAAATCAAGCGGACGCACCACTGAGAGGAGCCACAAACACTCCCAAATTAGACAACCAGGAAGTGATCATGCCATATTGTTAGCTAGCTAGCAGAGGAAGCTCACATAGCTCAAGGATAATGGCTGTATCTGACATGACAACAACAACAACAAAAATACACATTTAAAATGTCGCAGTAAACAACTTACTCAGCCAGGCCTTCTTTCTACTCTAATGTTTTTTCATTATGACAAGACATGTCATTTGCAATGGTTCTAAAGTTAACCAGCACAATGTTAGCTGCTTGCTAGCAACCATTAGAGATAATAGGGGATGCTCATTATTTTGAATAACTGTCCAGTTCTCAAATGTTCTGTTGTTCAGTTATGCATAAACCATACTTGTGTTTCAAACAGGGTCATATACAGTATTTTGAATTGATTAGGGGAGCTTCAACATCCAGTATCTGAAAGCTAAACAGCATTTTATTCAACTAGCTTTGGATTGGGGAAGACATGTTTCCTGTCAATCAACACTTAGACTACTATTATCAAATTATAGACTGTATGTTCACTGTATATATTTTACATTGTATTATGTATTTCAAACCCCTGATTAACTGTCACCTACTTGTACTCCTTGTATTGAGAGTTCTGTTAATCTTTCCTGAATTGCTGTGAGAGCGGAAGAGAGGAGCTCTAGTTTGTTCAGGGAGGTGTGGAAGAGAAGGGGTTCTTGAAATGTGAAGAAAAGATGATTAATAATGGAGAAAAGGTGTCACACTGTAGGAGGTGGAGGGACACTTATGTGCTAGATCCTTCGTTATCATAGTACAAAATGACAAGAATCGGGACACGCTGGGGGCCATGGTAATGTTCATGGGGATGAGACCCTGTCACATTTAAAGGTAAGATAGATGGATAAGGTGCACAAAATATTTCTATGAAGCATCTTCAACTGCTGTAGTAATTAACATTTAATGAATGATTTAATATGTGAACACATGAACAAATCCTTACATTGTGTAATAAAGGATTTATTAATGGTTTGCGCAGCTGTTCAAATTATTCACAGGCAGGTTAAGAACTGTGTTTAAAACTCATGAAGACATGTTGGGCTTTAAGGTTTCAATCTTAATCTTGAAAATAGTTTGGCAAAAAAAAACTTCACTCGAGGTCCACTTACTAAGATCTATCTCAAAGTTTTTAGCCTTCATCAGCAGTTGGTGTTTGCTCAGTTTTCACAAAATGCAGAAGCTTTTATACATTTAATTAATAAATTAATTAATTAATATAATTAATAAATATAATTGGTATATAAAATAAATACAATAAATATGAATATGTATGATTACAACAGGTTATTAACTGTTATGGAGCTTTCATAGGAGAAGTTATAATTGTTGACAAATACATTAATAAACACTTTAAAATGTCCATATATCTGTTTACAACTACATTATAGTGTATTATAAAGCATTTATAAATAGTTTATATAGCTCTTATAAATTCTGAGGGATTATGTGAGATATCACATCACAGGGATTTTGTACAAAGTTACATGGAAAGTGAGTCTGTTTTTCTGGGTGGGGGGTGGGAGAGGGGGGGTAGGTTCTGGCTCACCAGGTCCCGGGCTAAGCACTGATCCTCAGTTATTCCACATCTCTCTGAACTTGGCTGTCCTGTGGTGGAGCAGCCGTTATGGCGGTTTGATCGACTTCAGGGGGCCTCAAGGTCGGAGCACAATGCAATTCTGAGGCAGAAATCCTAGGTCTTATCAGTGTGACCTTCAGGACTGCTGACACTACTGATTCCACAAATACTACAATCCTTTGCTTCCAGTACAGTGCCACTGTGGCTTCTTCTTTAGGAAACAAGACAACACAATGATGACTAATGCAATTAGTCTTCTTTGGCAGTCTGACTTTGCAGGTTTGTCTCTCAGTGCAGGATTTAGTTTCATTCAATGTCTTTCAAACTGCAAATAGTTTTGATTAATAAAATCGTTGATATAATTATATAATTGCCAATACAACACGTAGGGTAACCGTCTTAACAGTTTTTGATTTTAAAGAAACTCAGATTGCAGTTTAATGCTATTTAAACATTATTATCAGAGGTAAAACATAAACTACTTTCAACAAAAAAAATTTGGGCATTCCTTTTTCGTGCAGTTTTTATGTGATATAGTCATTTATAATTGATTTTAACTATTAGGACAAAATTGCATATCCTTTTACTACTACTGTAAAAAAGGCATGATCCATTTAACATTCTACCAACTGAGACAAAATCTTGTATTTTCAATTACTTGACTTGTGTACTGTACTGTGAATTATACCAAACACTCCAGAGTTAATTCTGTTTCAATAAAACAACCCACTCAAACTGGGAGATAACTTTTATATTCTAAATTCTGAATATATTTTGTGCTTGAAAATTCAATTGAAGAACTAAAATTATTTCACTAATTCTTAATTGTTTTATGACATTATTTCAAACAGTGTTGACCTCACATTCCGTTCTCAGCAGCAACGATAGTGGCAGTAGCAGCAGTCGCAGTGGTCGCAATAGTAGCAGTAGTAGCAGTGACACACTCCCATAGCCCGGTATGAGCCTCATTCAACGCTCAAGGTCCATTCTTTTGAAAAGAAGAGTGCGGCTATGGTAACATACCCCTCTCTTATGCGGTTCCTCCATCCATCAGCTCTGATAGCTGCAGAGCCACTGCTTCGCCTCATTTTTTTACCATCTTCATGTTACTTTGTCAAAGTATAATGACAATAACTTGGAAGAGTGGCTTCAGTGTCAATCCAGCATTTCTGACTACACTGTAAGGGCTTACATTACTGCAAATGAATCTTCCAATAGAATTTTGAAAGGCTTACATTACACTTATATTTACACTAGCAGGGTTAAGATTCCTACCTGTGGTTGCCACTTCGGTGCCAGTGAAAATGCTCTGTCGCCTCAACAAGTGGTCGGATATAGATTAGTGATGTTCTCACAGTATGTCTGTGCAGATGTGTAAAGGCTGCACAGTGCATAAAATGTACTAATCTGTCATTTGGAAGCTAAAATTCAGCCATATTTTGAAGATTAGCCTCAGGGTAACATTGAAAATCTGTTGGATGGCCTCAGAAGAAACAGACCCAATGACGCTGTTAATGAGCTGCATTTATTTATTTTTTTAACAACTTTGATTTGTTAGATTCAACGCATTTCATATTGATTTTTTCAATAAGACACATTTCTCGATGTTGTTTTGTCTGCTTTCTTCTAATGTACGTGTACAGTGTAATATCATCCTGCCCAGGGACTGTTGATGATATTTAGCATTTTGGCTAAATCTGACACATTCACATCATACTGATATTATTTCATGTGTGGCCCCCTGATAAATAAATTAATAAAGAAAATAAATGTAAAATAAAACTCAAAGTAAATCTGTCTTTTCTGCTAATGATGCATTCCATGAATCTGTCACAATACAAGCATGGGTTAAAGATTGTTTAGTACAGGGCCATGTGTTGCATGCACGACTGCATTCATATTCTGGTTTTTAATACAATATCGTGAACTGTTGCTCTGATAATGTGGTTCTTCCACAGAGGGGCTTTGTGTCAATATTAGAGACAACAGTTCATTTGAGATTATGTTCTGACCAGTGTTTGAGACTGTGATAATTGTGACAGAGAGCAGTGCCTTAACTTATAAATCCAATTAATCAAACATATACATGTTGAAGTTATCTACAAATTCCCAATGATTAGGAGACATCTTCAAATGTAAAATCAATAAAATACTGTATGTAAGCATAGTTATTCATAAGCATCCATGTAGCGAATCATTCAGTGGAATCACTTACTAAAAGAGCAGCATGTCACTTTCAACTTAAGCATAAAAGTTGTTAAATAAACTAATTAAGAATAAAAACCGATTAGCACGTGTGAATATTATGAAGTATTCACATTGTCCCTGTTGCTGCTGAAGTCCTCTCCAAATTTCAAAAGAGCAAACCAGTAATTGATGAGCCCCTTAAAAAGTAATTAGGCTGTTCATGGCGTTAGGTGTAGCAGTGGACAGGGCTTTATGGCTGCAGTACAGTCCTGATCCAGGGCAGTGGCTGAGCTGTTGATTTGCAGACTGTGGGCCTTGCATTGTGAGGGCTTTATGGTCCCTTTATGGTACGCCAAGAGACACCTGCATGGGCGATATGTTGCCTGGGACATTTTTCTCTCTCCCACTCTGTGACTCCTTTGCTTTTGTATCATTAGCAGAGCAAGGGAGCCGTGAATCACTCGTCTCACCCCCTTGTCCCCCCCATCTTTTTCAACCTCCCTCCACCCCTTAACAGCCCCCCACCCTCCCCTCCCTCTCCTAGGGTGCTAAACGGCTTGACAGAAGGGTGCCCAGACCGTTGGCAGTAGCCATCGACTGGAAGGGAGAAGCTGCCAGGAGTCCTTGATGGATAGGCTCATTTTCCAGCCGGCAGCAAGTCTCGGCGAAGCATCCGTGTCATTTGTAATGTCAGCCAACAAAATGTAATCAAACATTCCAGCGGTTTAATCACAGAGGGCTGCTCGAGAGATGATTGTAGTGTCAATATAATGCTATTTCATTATCTGTTTGTATTTTATATTGACAGTGTCAGATAAACAGTGTGGAAAATTAAGATTAAAAATATGGTAATTTCATTTCAATCACCCCGGCTACAGTTGCTGGCCCATTATGCGATTGATTACTTCTGAATTAAATTTGGGGCTGAATGTAAAGTTTAATCTTCTTTCTTCTCTGCAATTCAGCTCCCCAAAGGCCTCTTAGTAAGTAAGTACCCATTTCATTTGATCTTTAATGAAAAGTAATGGCCCAAATGAATTGTATAAATCAGCTGTCGAGATTACCTAGTTGACATTCTGTTTCTTTTTCCCTTTCATTTTTAATCCACATCTTACATATACAGTATCATGACCCACAACTACAGTCCATGCCCATTTAAAGGTATTTATTTTTTCAGTAAATGTTGAGATTATTTTTAATTACTCCTCAGCTATTATTATCACAAGGATCCTCCTCACACTAATGGTATTTTAAGTTTTGTGCGACATATCATAAACTTTGCTCCTTTTTCCTTTTCTTCTGTAAAGTTGGAGTGGATTTTTAATTTTTATGAAAACAGAGAATGATGTCAAATACAAGTACTCTCCAAGTCGCTTAAAGAAAGAAATTAAGAGGAACGTTTTATAGCCTGGAGTGCCACTTTAAGGAGAAAATGCAACCTCTAAACCAGCCGAGGGGTGATAGACATTTTAATTACATGGTAAATTTTGATATTTTTCTCTGTGCCTGGGCAGCACTCTTAAGCGCTGTCGTGTACTCAAGATTTGGCATCAAATTCTCCCCCATTTCTGCGGCTATATATGAAGTGACACAACTGCTAACGAGAGCTCAGCAGAAAAGAAGGGGTTGAAAAAAGGAGCTCTTCTTTGTGAGTCCCATTCAGTGCGATTTGTCCCCCTTTGTAGTCCTAATTATGTGCCAAAGTAGGATAACAGAAGTTCTCAACTCGGCCATTATGCCAGCACAAAAAAAGAGACGCATACAAGAAGCTGATCACTTTGGAATTAGCAAACATGATACTATACGAGGAGAAAAAAAATCATTAATACCGTCAGGGATTAGAGGTTCTGATTAAAGGGTAGCTTCTACCATATGCAAATTAGTGATAGGCATTTATCAGCGCCTGGGCAAGCTGTCTTAGCTGCAAAGCCACATATGTTTTTTAGCTGATTAAAAAACTGCTTGAAGTTGCAGGCTTTTTAATGGTGGGGAGAGAGAGAGAGGGGGAAACAGAGGGTGAGAGAGGGAGGCAGCAAGAGAGAGAGGGAGAGAGAGGTTGTGAGGCAACTAATTTCCTTTTGGCCAAATTCCCGCAATCGCTCAGAGCATTTGCCTTAATTCCCTCCTTTATTAGCCACATTCTTTTGTATATAATTAAAACATTTCTCAAGTGAGCATGTGCGTGCTTGTTTTATTTTCAAGCTATATTTTTCATCAGCAAACATATTGTATTCCACACAGCCTCTTTTGCACTGTATCACCATAGCCCTGGTGCGTCGCCCTGAAAGAGGCCGAGTTTAGAATGGTGTATATAAGGGCAGAATTAGGTGAGAATTTGTCAGCAGTCCACCATTGTGCGAGGGTCTCTGTGTTATTATATTTCCTTTCATATTGAGGTGACCCCCTTTGTGTTAACAAAGAACACGAGGATGAAACTGAGCTCTGTGTGCTTCTCACCCAGCGCTGATAATGCCTTGGTAACCCAGCACCCCCTCTTCTCCTTGAGGGAGCGCTTTAATTTATGCTTTTTCATCTCCCTGGGCGCAGGACTGTTAACCTCCGCTGTGCACTACTGATTCAGGGAAGGGAAACCTCTTATGCACACCAGACTGCTGCGTCAAGTCTCCTCTCCCACACTCTGCCCTTAGAAAGTTAGTTCTTGATGCACACACCTAACTACATTCCCTATTGAAATTTTTCAGTTGTGGAATCACAAGATTCATGGGTGTTTATACACAAATTAAGAGGTCACAGCGTTGATTTCTCGGGGTGTACCATTTTGTCTGGTAACTTCCATTATCACCACAATTTTAATCCAGTAATTTTTTTTTTTTTAAATCAAAGTAGCTTGGTTTTTGTCCAGTGACTCACAATTGAAGTCATTCCAAGCTCTTTTCTCCCATTTTCTTTTTTAGTTCATAAAGTATGATGCTTTGTTATAGATTAAATTTAAAAAGGTATGCAGAATATCTAAAATTAGCTATTTGACCAGCTTCATTAAAATTCTCCCTACAATTTAATTAATCAATAATACAAATCCAATGATATTATATATGATAATATAATATAATTTAAAAGCATTTTGCTGATAATACTTTGAACTTTTACTTAAAGTTGGTCTCTGTTCATGTATTAACATGATCCTGTTTCCACAGATTCTTGTTGATTTTGTTGAAGGCTTTTAATGTGAAGCAGAAGAAGTGGGAAATGTAGGGTTTACATAAGCAGTAAGCTAATACAGCTCTGACACAGTGTTGTTAGAGGGAACAGTAAACAGCAACCACTTGTATCAGTGACATAAAGCATTAAAGCTGGATTACATCTATCGTTTCCTGTGATTTCGAGTGCAGGTGTTGTGGACTCGACTACTACAAAGAGAGACCATTGCTGACAATAAACACATTGACCGGCTATTGCTGAAAAAAATGCCGACCATAAATAGTATCAAAAACAAAGTTTGATTTCATGATAAAATTAAGGATCATAACTTTGACTAAAATTTTGAATGCAGGACTTTTATTTGTAACTGTATTTTTACAGTGCAGTGTTGCTATTTTTACTTAAGTTAAGAATCTCAGTATGTCTTCAACCACTGTCTGTCACAATAAAAGGATTCTTCTCTGTCTATACTGTAGCTTTTTGGTTTAGGTGCCAATACAATGGACTGAGAGCTAGTTTGTACGGTAAATAAATCTACAGTATAATGTTTTAAATAACATTTATATTAGACCTGATTGATAACCACAGAAAGAATCCATGATTAGGCTATATCTCCTCCCATGAGCGGACCACATACTATACAGACACATTAGCGGTGGCTTTTGTGGTCTGCAAAACAATTACTGATACACAGTGGACCAATAATACTGTGCAAACCAGTGATTCAATAAATTACTTTGTGGCATAGAAGCCATGTAATTGAAATATCTAGATAAGGATAATAGAGACTCTAAATGATATGAAATGATGAAGACAAAAAAAAAAAAAAAAAAAAAATGCACTGTCCAAAGATGGGCTAGTGGTTGCCTTGAACAGTCTGGGGGGGAGGCCTAAATAGCAAAGCCATAGAAACATGATGAAAAGATCTATTGTTGCTTTTGAAGGCAACCCCTATCTCTCAAGGATATCTAATTAACAGACAACAGCTGAGTCCATTTCAAATGGTAATATTTTTTCTTAAATGCATCATTTTCAGTGCCTTATTGCTTACTTCAACAGACATTAGTAGGTTTAGAGAGGGTTTCCGTCCTTTATTTACTGCACTCTATATATTGTTGGTATTTGTGCAGGCATTTCTTTCTGACCTCTTCAATATACAATATTGAATTGGTAGTCAATGAAAGGTAAGCATTTCAACATGCTTTTTGTCTTGGGTTCGACACGGTATTTCAGGGAACCACTTTCCTACTCTTCCAATCAGGTTTAATTTGTCCAAAAAGCAGCCAAACTAGCACCAAATAATATGCAATAGCCAGAAAGATCTGTGTTCAACGTTTAAAGATTTGTTTAGAGACAAATCATTTGGACCACTAGACTACTTGTACTGCTACTTGTATAATGTGACATTTCCTAAACCTTTATTAAGTATGCATGGCAAAACACATGTATACCATGTTTACACTTGGTATTAACATGTGTCTTGACAGCTATCCAATCACTACAGAAGGTCGCTAAAACCACTTCCTGTGGTGGTCTGAGACGCATGTTTCCGCAAGCCTGTCAGGTTTAAAGTCAAACTGGAATTTGACTTCCCCTCATTTTTTGTGTAAGGAAATATAAAGTGTACGGATAGTGGGGCTATTGAGCATATTTTTATATGTATTAAAATCCATTTTTGGACATATTTTCGGAGACAGTGTCTAAGCTTCAAGCCTCTGAGTGGGCGGTTGCCATGGTAGCAAATTGGTGAAAAGAGAGTACATTTACTCAAGTACTGTACTTAAATTCGGTGCTGAGGTGCTTCTATAAATAAATTCTATATTACTCTAAACTTCTAGTCCACCACAAATATAATAGGGACATATTGTACTATTGTACAATATTTTACTAAAATGTATACATGCAAAACATATGATCAGTTCATAAAATATGATGATCATCAAAAGTAAATAATTAGATTAAACCACCAAAAAGTATATAAAGCGGTTAAAACTAGCTCCATCTCAACCAACTACAGCATTAGAGTACTGACCATGTTAATACAGCAAAAATAGTGATACAATGATACAATAATAAAACACATTGAGTACATTTTGTTGCCAATACTTTTGTACTTCTACTTAATTAACAATTTGGATGCAATACTTTTAGCTGTAATACAGTATTTCTCTATTGAAGTATTGATACTTTTACTAATTAAATAAGTGGTCGAAATACTTCTTCCACCACTGGAGCAACGGCTACTGATAACCAGTGCTTCAAGGAGATGCACTAGCAGCTACCATGATGTACTACTGACTGGAGAACATGCAATACATTTTTTCTCTTTTTCAACAAGCCCTCATAGCATAGGCCATCAGCCACTGGTGATTTAAGCCAGCTGTCCTTTACAACATCCCACATTTGGGAGGACCTGTCGTGCTTCCAGTTGGAAAGTGGAAGCTAGTTAGCCTAGCTTGCTAAGGGTCTCTGGCGCAGAGCTCCATGGGACATGACCAGACTGCTCAAACTCACAGCAACACATAGTTGCGTACCCTCAGCACCCATTACTGTACTTTAAACTGTGATTCAAATCACAACCCCTTATTCCCACACCCTGGAAAACACTGATGTGGGGGGTGCTATCAGAGCAAAAACATAAATAAAGCTTTAATTTTTTTAACAGTACACAGGTCAAACACACGACAATGATATATATGCTGATTTCATTTGAATTTAAATGCATTGTTTTTTTCAAGCCACACACATCAGGCCTCAAGTCCTCTCAAAGAGAATAAATTCATCCAATATAACGTTATTGGAGCAAATATAAAGCTGCTATCAGCTTCCTATGTGAGCTTTCATTAGACATAAAATCCCAAGTAATGTGTAGTGTGTGTACCTGATGCATTCAGTCTGTTGCTTACCATCAACATCCCTACACACACAGACAGAGACAGAGGTGCTAACTACTCACACTGTGCATCTGTCGCTTTGTCTCTCCCATGGGGAGATTCTAAAATCAATAGCAGCTATGTTAAAGGTGCAGCTTGCCATCTCATCTGTCCTCCTCTCGTCTTCATCACAGGCTTTTTGGCTTTCTCTCTCAGCGCCCTTCAGCCCTCCCTCCTTATCCCCATAAATGATGTGCCCACATACTCTTAACAAGACACAAATTGTTTAACACATTCAGTCTAGGAGAAGTCCCACGTCCTCACGCTGACTAAGATCATGTGCAGAGGAATACCAGGTCAGAGTTCAGAAAAAAGACTCAATCCAACCCCTTTAGTTTCCAAGGAGGGGATTTGAGTACTCTTAAATGTCTTGGGAGTCGTTTGCCTCTTGATTTTGGAATCAATGAAGGGGGTGTAAAGGGAGGTTGGAAGGTTTCTGTAGCAGAAAATGGCATTAGAGTTAATGACCAAGTTTGTCCCAGAGGGGTTGTCCATATTAAAGCTATTTCAGCAGTGACAGCACTCACCACATGACCTGACTGATTAATAACAGAACGGTGCTCAAACAGGAATAACAATAAGTGTCAGTCAGTGTGAAAGGAGAACAATTATTCAGCTGCATTTGTAGTGTTTTTGTTGCTGTTTTAATGCACTTTATGACATAACTGCAAGGTTATATAACTTTTATGTTCCTCCTACTGTGAAAATTTGATCTCACTTTACGAGCATTTTTGAATATTTTTCCGATAAGGTTGATTCTGAATACATACTTGCATAGAGCAGGGCTGAAATTAATGATTATTTTCACTATTGATTAATCTGTTGATTTTTTCAATCGTCGATAAATTGTCCCAGTTCCCAGAGTCCAAAGCGGTACTTTCAAAGTACTTATTTTCTTCAACCAACAGTCCAAAACCTAAAGATATTAAATATTAAAAGCAGCAAGTTATCACATTTAAGAAATATGAACATGCTAATATTTAATATCTTTTCTTAATAAATGACCACTTGATTATTAAAAGTGTTGATAATTATTGCAAACCATAGCTGCAGAACTGTCAAAAAGCAAATAAAACATGGATTTGAAAATTGATAAGAATTGCAATGGGTAGACAGCCATACTTTTTGTTAATGACAAATGTAACTTCAAAAACATGTACACCAAGGCCATATCATCAGCAGTTTGGTCACATGAGCTGCAATGGTTATGGTAAAAATAGGAATAATATATTATTATATATATTATATTTATAATATTCATTAAGGTCCAAAAACATGATCCCTTTAGGGCCCAGGAAGTTTCTCCCACCTGCAATTTGAAGTAAGTAATTCAGAATCAGAATCAGAAAAGCTTTATTGATCCCTGCAGGGAAATTGCTTTGTTACAATTGCACAACATGCAATGAGGAAAGAGGAAGTAAAAAGTATGAAAGTAGAACCAACTATAAAATAGTAATAATAATAAATAAACAGTAGGTGAATAGAAAAATGAACAAATGCAAATGTGTAAAAAATCATGTGTCCAATGTCATGCAGGTAAACAGCTGTTAATGCTAAAGTTCGCTATGTAGGGATAGCAAATACTTATATATAGCACCTTTAATGTACACATAAGAACTGAGGTTTCTGTGGTTATTTTGCAGCAGTCTGGTGCTGGTTGCACAAAATATAACCAGCTTGATAGTGACTACATCCCTCCTCTTTGAGATGCAGATGAAACAGATACCTGCTGCCTTCAGACGGTTGTAAAGAGACTAACTGCAGTAAAGGCTGTCAGTATAGTTTACAATCTCTTTGCAGACGGGCAGAGGACCACGCAAAACACCCAAATTCTAGACACCAAGATTGCATTGCGCTGCTCGATTTGCGCCACCACACCTAATTGGCGCATGGCAATTCGCTAAGATACCAAACTGGTGCAGTCGAGGAAATAAGCTGAGTTTCCTGCGCAGCAGGAAAATACCAGTTCCCTTTTCAACTTATGCATTTTGCAGCATGTTTTTACTGCAATATGTTTATTATTTGGAAAACATACTACGTACATAAAAAAAACATTACATTTAGGCGGCAGTGGTGCTTTGAGCTAACTGCTAATGTCAGTATGCTAACATGCCCACAATCAGAATCAGGAGAACTTTATTGATCCCAACAGGGAAATTACTTTGTTCCAATTGCTCAACACACAGTTAGGAAAGAGGAAGTAAGAGGTACTAAAGTAAAAACCAATAATAAATACACAAATGTGCAAAAAATAATGCCTTCAGTGTCACATGATTAAAGTCCTTGGAGATCATGAAAAGGCACTGGGGTAGAGTCTCTGGACCCTCTGCAACAGAGTAGATGACGCCACACACAGTTGCTGGGTTAACACAGGGGGGGACGTAAACAACAATTGAGATGGCATGTGTGAACTCCCGGGTGATGTTGTACGGATGTAGCCCCACGGCTAACAGTTCGATGTCTGCTGCAGAAACATACCTTTACGGTAATGTGACCAGGGTGGCACAATCTGTTGTTAATAACAGCAGCAAGCCCCCCACCCTTTTCTTTCCACTTTTGGATTTATTCTCGTCGACCCGAACGGTCTGAAAGGCGTCGATGGTAGCGATGGGATCCGGAGTGTCACCATGATACACGTAACACTACACTCACATGGGCCGCTAGCTCCTCCATCTTATTGTCCAGCAATCTCGCATTGCCCACAATGATAGAAGACACGCATGGCTTATATCTCCTTTTCTCCATCAGTCATGTAAAAATATTAAATAAAAATGTCATATAGAACAGAAAATGTATTCCGATAACTGAGAGGCCAGAGAAACAACTTTTAAAAAAAACCCTTAAGCATGTCTGTGACAAAAGTTCACTAAATGAAAAAAGTGCAGATTTACATTCTGGTACTGACTAGGGATATAAAAGTCAGAGGGGTTTTTTTTTTTTTTTTTTATTCTGTCACATCTGTGTATCAGAACGATCCTTCAACCCACTTTTAGGTTGCATCCACCAGTTGAAAAACTCCTTTTATGTTGGGGATTGTTCTGAATGCTGATAGTATCATCTCTGTGCGACAGCAGAGGCCCCATCTGATATTTAGTACCGTGAGTCTGCTGGGGGTGACGAGGGGGCAAGGCCAAGTCCCACGTGTCCGACTGGAGAGCAGATTAAAGTGCTCTGAAAAGCTGCACAGTGCTGCCCGCAATGAGAAAAATAATAATGTGGACATGGCCTTCCCTTTATGAGAGTAACAACACATTCTCCAGAGACCAATCTTTTTTTATCAATTCTAAAGAGTGACAAACAGCGCACACCCAAAGCCAGAATTGTATGAGAGGATGTATGGAGTATTTATGATGCTTGTGTGTCCTGAAGGCGATGATGACAAAAGCAGTCAAACAAACTTAAATTACTATCTGCCATTTTTTTTACAAACAGGTACATTGTATCTCATTATTTCTTTCAAAATGAACAAGGCAATAGCTGTACCCTACAGAAAATCCTTGAACAATTGTGACTGCAGAAAGAGAGAATGAATCAGATATGAACAAGAATCACATAAAGTTGTATTTTTGGGCAAGCACTATAATAATATGACTAAGCCTGAGGTATGCTTTGTTTTCCTTTATGGCTACAAAATACAAATAAAAATGAAAAAGTTCAAACTTGTTTTAAGTGATAATAGTTGTCAGTATTCCCACCAACAGGAAACTTGATTTGCAGCCCAGATTTTTGTTCATATTACTTAAATACTTTTAGTATTTAAAAGTACTAGAACTAAAAAGAACCAAAGATACTAAAACTAAAAATAACAAAGGGAACTTGCAGAAAGGAAACAAGAAATACTGTAATTCAGTGGTGGAAGAAGTACTCAGATCCTTTATTTGAGTAAAAAAGTAATACTACAGTGTAAATATACGAGCTTCAAGTAAAAGTCCTGCATCCCAAATTTTACTTAAAACCGCTGCAGCCATTTTTTTATATTGACAACTGATCAAATGACTATGTGTTATGTGAAAGGGGGCACTCTAAGTAATGGTCCCCCAGAAAATTGTCATCCAAATCTGCAGTTACCCTGATCCTCACGTGGTGTTTTAGCTTCCTTTTTAGTTCATTGTTTTGGTTTTACTCCACAAAAAACTTTACTGTTTTGGTTCCGCCTCAAGCCTCTCATGAATAATGTCTCTGCAGCTGTCAGCGGAAAAGCTCCAGTGACCCCACCATACACTACCTGCCCAGCACCAGACAGCAAATAGACAAAGCAACATTCCGTGTTTGTACCTTTTATATACAATGGCGAGTCGGAATAAAGGAACACCATTCTTTTACACAGTCTTGAATAGGCTGTGTAAAGTGGGCTATAGTAGAGCATTTAGCAGCTACAAAGTCAGGTATTTTTCTCAGGAGATGGTCGAGACTAAAACGGAACTAAAATGAGAGTAAATATTGAATTTACATTCACCTGGTGGCCATAAACAAAACTTCAAATGAATGCTAATGATGCCCCGTAATCTGCTGGATATGTAAACAAGCAACTGATAGCTAACAAGTTTGCCCTATCAACATAAAAGTCAGTGTGTTTACAGTTTGTTTGTGCTGCCCCAAGCGGCCAAAACAGTTAAAAAAAATTGTAGAAGTAAAACTATTCTTAATGCAGAATCACCCCAGAGACTGATATAATTTTATATATTATATTAGTAGCGTATTTTCTATTGAAAAAGTAAAAATGTTGCCTTCTCAAATGTACTGGAGTAAAAGTATAAAGTAGTAAAAAATAGAAAAACTCAAGTAAAATACAAGTACTTAAAAACTGTAATCATGTACAGTACTTGATCGAAAGTTCTTAGTTCTTTTCCACCACTGCAGTAATTTCCTTTCGAAACCGAGTTTGCTCACTTGATATGCATGTGATGCTGAAATGTAACTCAGGTTTTAGCAAAGGTGCAAACACCAGCAGTGATACATTTCTAACGTTTGTGTTATTGGACAGGAGGAGATTTTCCACCATGTGGTAGGCCACCTGATGACATAAAAACATTAAATGTCATTATGCAGTGATTCAAAAAACATTTAAACGTCAGCCACAGAACACAGAGAGATGGGATCAGAGAGAATTATACATTCTTAAAGTTTGTTAAATTTTTAATGGTTGGGTCTATATCTTTTGTTGTCATTGAGATAAACCAAAACTAACACATAATAGTGCATGGTAGCTATGTTGAAGTTAATTTTCCATTAGGGATTTTTATCCTTCAGCAATACACGCATGTGCCTGTGTGTGTGTGTGTGTGTGTGTGTGTGTGTGTGTGTGTGTGTGTGTGTGTGTGTGTGTGTGTGTGTGTGTGCGTGCGTATGTGCGTGTGCGTGTGCATGTCTGTTTGTGTGTGTGTGTGTGTGTGCGTGTGTGTGTGGGTAAATCTAGCTGATTTAAATGATTCCTAGTGTGTGGAGTGTTGGAGTGTTGAATTCAAAATAACATGACAGTTTGAACATGCCTCATTTAAAAGTTAAGTTTGTTGGTGAGACTAGCATTTGAGCCCACATGTTTTGCTGACTCTAGAGGGAGCTGAGTAGAAAGAGAGTGCATACTGTACCTGCTGTGATTGTGTATATAGAGGTTACATACATCTGGAAAACTGCAGAGCTTCATTTTGGCATTGCTTTGGTAGGTGAAGAAAATCAACACAGTACATGGAGAAGACAGATATTGTAACATGAAACAAAACAAAAAATAATATATTATATACAATATACTAGAAAGGTGTGGGACATGGCAACCTCTTAATGTCAGGACAGGGCCCATTTACAGTAACACAGGTCCATCTATACCTGGTGCCGTCAAAAAAATCTTGAAGTAGGTGTGAATTAATAATTTATAAGACATAAAAGACAGAATGATACATACAAACACACAAAAAGAAAAAAGAAAAACAAATAAATGTATGCATTTGCCAAAAAAAGTATAGTCCGATTTGAGAAATACTTTTAGCATGTTAATATCAATGACCTTCATCTAGATTTAATCATAGCAATCAAGAAGACAAATTACTAAAACTGAGTGGAAAAAACATAACCCAATCATCTTAAAAAATAGATTCAAAATCAACAAATCAATGTCCTAAAATTAAACATTTATATTACAATATTTTTGTAGGAAACTGTCACCATATGACATTACAGGAGAAGCACTTTGATGAATGTCAGTACATTGAATATTAAAAGTGCTCAGACTTAAATATTTGATCACAATAAAGGCATATTCAAAACAAAGGCCATAAATCTCTGTGAGATCTCTGCACACTAAACACGGCAGCATTTGATCCTTTTTGTCATATCTCACATTGTAGGACGGTGCAAAGTAAATAGACACCACATTGACGAAGTAAAAAAGAGGTATAAATAGATGTTGTTATTCTAAACCATCTAATGTGAAGCAACATAATTTTCCTGACAATGCTTCCCGGCTTCTTTGAAACCAAACAGAGCACTTTAATACAATCTTTTGTCTTGCCTGTCTTTCTGTTCTACTGTTACAAAGAATTGTTGCTCCAAATCTACAGAGGAACTCACATGCTCGAGATTAAACTGGTCACCATAATCAGGCTGCAGATTTTAATTGTAAGAGCTTCTGCTGGCACTGTTTTCTCTCTTTTTCTGTCCTCCTTGACAAAAATCTGACAGTGGCTTTGCATGGCAAACCTGTTTAATGAATGACTAATCCAGGAAGAGCGCATTATGGCAAACTGTCACACACACATTGTACCAATATTAACTTGAATTTACATTATCATCTTCTGGTAATGCTGGAATATTTGGATTTCCATTAATGCATGGCCTTTCTGTGTGAAAAGCAAACAGCAGTGAACTAAATCTGTTTTTCCCCCTCTTTTGATTGGATGTTGGTGTTAACGCTGTACAGAGGAGCTTTCTTTATTGGGATGACAGCTCCGAGGCTTCCCCACTCCTTGCAATCAAGCTCACAAACAAAAGGCCCTGCTTGCATTACTCAAAACCTCTTCTCAAGCAGCAAAGCCAAACTCCTATTACACCATTGTGCTGGCGCTGTAAATCAACAAGAACAATGAGAAGAGGCACAATCGCACAGGCCGGCACCATCATCCTTATAAACCATGAACCCAAAGAACAATGAATCAGACACTCATGTGAAAAAGTACTTTCCTCCTCCAGTTATTTATTGTGTTTATCTTCTAGCTCTCTATTCAATGTTTATATTTTTATTATCCTATTTCTGACACACCACACTCAAAGCCAAAATAATTTCAGAAGGCAGACATTTAGCTCCTCTGGGTGGGCACCCTACATGACCATAAGGTGTAACAGTCTGCACTAAAGACAGATCTGCAGAGGACACATCAGACACTTTATAAACACATATTCATACATACAGTAATTCTGTTTGCTCCAAACTTGGTGACATTTCGAACTGCTGACTGTTGTGAGGTATATATTAAAAACTACGGTAACACTAGCCCACTAGACTGCACAGAGGAATTTGTCCATTGTGTGATTTAAACTGAACTCAACTTCCCAGAAATACTCAGGGTTTCAGACCTATTCCTGAACTTCACTCCACCCAAGTACCAGCTACCACTGGTTACTGTGTGGCCTATTAGCCATGGCGTCAACAGGTCAACAAAATCCCAGCGCTCCTTTGTGCGCCCTCTTCTTTTCACCGCTGTTGCAGGGGGAGGCTCTCCATCTCTTCCCCTGCAGCATGAGCTGCTGCTCTCCGACCTCTGTGCGGCCTGCTTGGCGCAGGACGCTGGAATGAATCCCTTTCTCGACGGCAGCAGCGCAAGAGCCTGCCTTAGATTAGGCGACAGTGAAGAAGTTTAATTTAACACCAGCGGCTACGACACAAAGTCTAACAGCTGATTTTACAAGCAACAGGAGCCACAAAACAGAGTTAGCGTTGAGTGGCTAACTCCTTAAGGAAAACTTAACAAAGGAGCGACGCGTAATCTCCTCAGCGACACACAAACTAGCAGCAAGATCAGGCCAGAAGGCCTCTCTCCCTCCATGGACTTGTAACATTAACTGGGCCTAGCATAGCATAGCATAGTACAGCTAAGAATATAACTGTTTAACTTCCGTCAATGTACATGTATTGATTTAGTTTTTCATGTAACCAACTAACCTCTCTTTTAACCTGGCATCTTTACACGAATTGGCCGTAAACATAGACACGCACAGACACGCAAGGAAACTCAAAGCTCCCGCTTTATATGCTTCTTTGATTACCTCTCAAACACGCCATGCGGTCCCATTTCGAGTCAACTGTTTTGTTTTGACTGTTTCTCACAAACACACACACACCTGTATATAGTTCCATTCTTTAGGTTGGAGTTGAGTCTGTTTTCACTTTTGTTAAATAAAGGCTTTTGAATATATCTGCTTGTCTATTTAATGTTGCATGAGAGTGAAAGTCAGCAACCTCTACTCTACAGAACTCCAAACCTTTACTAGCTATTGATACGGTAACTTTAACTGTAGTTATTAAGTTAATTATCAATCAGAGTTCCAAACTGATAGTTACTGTATTTTAATAGACTGAATCAGGGTATTGGCTATCCTTCCATTTTTAAGGGTGGTGCCCTGAGGTGGATTTAATGTATATAAAATCCTATTACTTAATCCCCTGGAGAAGAGTAAGTAATAGTAAAAAGACTAAGACTAAGACTAAGATTAAGTAATTCATGTATGTTTATTGCCAAGACACAGCCACAACAACTGGGGTAGGTGACCAAAAGAGAAATATCC